>NW_011889121.1:146057-211874 GCF_000151845.1 Pteropus vampyrus
ATATACGCTGTTAACCTTTTGAGTATTACCCAACATATGTGTGTGTGATATATTTTAAAATATCATTGGGACGAAAATAAACATTTAGTTTATATCCTAAGGAGCAATCATTCTCATATTCAACACAGATTCACAACTCAACAATTTCTGCTACTCTGGTTTTTACAATGACCTGTCTATCAAGCTTCAACTCATCTTACCTAGGAGGAAGCTATATTTAGATGATGATCCTACTCAAGTTTGTGCAAGTCTTGATATACCCTGGGCTATATTTTTATCTAGAGTTTCTGTGTTTTTATGTTTCAGGAATCCATTTCCAAAAAGCTCCTTGAAAACAAGTACTCTGTCTCCTACTTGTCATATTTCCTAGTGATAATATATGACTGCTCTCCGAAAAAGTAGGTCAAATACAGCTAGAGGACTGATTAACAGACTCAATGAATAAATGAACAAAAGAGATAAAGAAAAAAAAAAAACATCCTGGCAAATACGACTCACTACCATAATCAAATGGAACCCACAACACCAGTTCTAATTGGGGGTTAGAAAAGAGAAATAATTTAATTAATATCCACGTCACGTGAGTCAACATTATTAGCTTTATGGGCTTTGCAGAAACCAAATATAAAAACCTGAATTGAAATTGGAAGAAAAATCATGTCTGTAATTTGCTTTAAAATATTCGGCAGACAAACAAAAAGACTGACAATACCAAATGCTGACAAGGACATGGAGCAACTGGAACTCTCATACATTGCTGGTGGGAATGAAGTATAGTATGACTACTTTGGAAAACAAGTTTAGCAATTTCTTATAAAACTAAACATATATCTGTCTTATTTACCCCCCAAAAATAATAACATGTCCACAAAAAGATGAATACATGAATGTCCATAGTAGCTCTATCGATAAAAGCCAAAAACTGGAAATAAACCAATAGGAGAATGAATAAACAAACTGTGGTACAGTCATACAATGGGATACTACTCTGCAATAAAAAAGAACTGTTGATCGTGAAACACTGTGAATTGATCTGAAAAACTTGATGCTGGGTAAAGGAAGCCAGACACAAAGACTAAACGCTGTTTGATTCCATTCATATGAAATCGAGAAAAGGCGAATCTCACCTACAGTGACAGAAGACAGATAGTTGTCAGCCTGGGGTAAGGTGGGTATAGGTAACTGACCACAAGGGTATTGTTTAGTTGACTGAAATGTTACATATCTTGATTGGTGTGGAGGTTACGTGAGTACATAGATTTGTCAAAATTCAAACTGTACACTTAAATTGGGTGCATTTTATTGTTTAAATTATGCCTTAGTAGATGTTAAGAGTTTTAAAATACCCTCACATGGACAGTACGATATGATGTATGTGTGTATTAGCTCAAGCTACACTGCAGCAGTGGTCAGTTATCTTAATCAGGAATGCACTCTCCAGAGGCGGTTGGCTAGCAATTAATCAAAAAGCCTCACTCCAGAGGCGGCCGCTGTAAGTGCTTCAGCTATATTTAGCTCCTATTATACCAGGAGTTTCATTAATTATCCTAATTAATGTTAGATGGGCTTGCATTGGTGATATTAGTGGTTTGCAAAATTAGGGAACTGTCTAAAAGGTTTAGAAACATTCCCCGCCCTTATATTAAACCGGGTGTGAGAATTATCTATCTAGTAGTACCTCCACCTTTAGAAATGGTGCTCTAGGCTGAATTCTAAAATGTCCATTGGTTCACTAGATTCTTGATTGCATGAATTTAATTAGATGGTTGACAGAATCCTGCTGTTATAGCAGGGGGTCTCCAACTTGAATATATATCAGAATCACCTGGAGGGCTAACTAAAAAAATACAGATTCCCTGGCCCCACTCCCAGATTTTCTGATTCTGTAGCTCTGGAGAGGGCCTGAGAATCTGCGTCTCTACCAAATTTCCAGGTGATATTGATGGTCTGGGACCACACTTTGAGAACCATTGTTTTAGAGGACTGTGGCTGGTATGGATAGTGAGGCTCTTAAGCCAAGCACTCAAAAAGGCAGAGCTGTGACTTCAGGTTGCCTCTGGCACAGGTTTTACGATTGTTTTGTGCTCCGTGGCTAATAAATGTTCACATGTGACTGGAGCTTGTTCTGAGACTTGTTTTTGATACAAACTGGTAGCCAAGATGTGGCTAAGTGGACAGCCCTCATCCACACCTAACCATGAGTGGCTACCAACACCTATCAAACAGAAGCTGTGTGGGTCCTTGTTACCCAAAGTGCAATTTGGGAACCAACAGTGCAGTATCTCTTTGGGGGTTGTTAGAAATGTAGAATATCAGGCTCCAACCGGATCTATGAATCAGAATCAACATTTTAACGAGATCCTCAGGTGATTCATATGGACCTTCTAGTACAGTAGTCTTTAACTGTATCTTTTAATAACATTTTTTATACCATGTTCAAGTTCAAATATAAACTCTGTATAAAGACCTGTGTCGTGTTCTGTTTATCTTTCTACATTCCATTTTGTGGTACTCCAGGAGATTATTTAATGACTATTACAGTCGATTAGACTAAAAACTCACCTCTGGAATATAGTTGTGGGTCTCTTGTTTATGATGAACAACAATAAAAGTTATTCAAAAAACTAAACATGTCTAAAAGTTTCTTGAGAGTCTACAGATTCCTTCTCTTTGAAGTGAATTAACTTTTCCATGGACCTTGTTCTCTGGTAAACAGAACTTGATTTATCTGGGTACCTCTGATTCTCCCCTTCATTCTCACTCCCCACCAAGAATCGTGGTTCTTCCTTTGTCTCTTTTCTTCAGTCATCATTGCTTATTTTTTGGGTGGTCTCCGCCAACTCATGGTGCGAGTTGTCTTGTGGCACTAAGCCATGAGAAACTAATTCTTGTCCTGCCCTCCAGATTAGTGTAAACACCATTTGCCAGTACGATCAGACTTTCCCTATACTTGCTAGGGCAGACTTCCTTCACATACATTCATGAATGAGTCCCTTTGGCTCTTTATAAAATAAGGAATGTAGAGACACAAAAATGGACTTCTAGTCAAGCACAGATCAATTTTCCCTTACGAACCCGTCTGTAACAGTTTCCAAAGACTAGGCCCCCAATTCCAATTAACTTTCCTTTCATTCATTTACTTTTACAAAAGTATGGAGCATGCACCATGTGCCAATCAAACAACTTGGTGGAAGATACTGGGGAAACTTTTCTTTTTCCTTTTCTTTCTAAACCTTTTCAATTGCCTCTTAACTCATCTGTCTAGTTTTCTATCTTCCTTCTTCATAAAAATAAGATCACTCTCATGACCCCCATTCTTCTCCCCTTTCCAATTTCCCTGTTTCTATTCAGAATCCAGAACAAATGATCTAAATGAGGTCACAGAACCTCCATCCAAATCTCACAGTTAATATCAAGAATTGGCATATTCCAGGAGCTACAGATCCAAGTGGGAGAGGCAAGGATGATCTGATTTTTTCAGGGCGTGGTTCCCTGTGGAATACTATTGGAGACGAGCATCTGGAACATTTCTGCTCCAGCAGTGCTCTAGGCTTCCCTAAAGCAGTTCAAACTTTCGTCCCTTCCATATCCTTTTCACTGTGGCACATTCTGCCTCAAGTTAACCTTCCCTGACACCCTTTTCAGCACACTCTTAACCCACTGCAGAGAGCAAGCCTTCTGCCGCTAGTTTTCTATGCACCAGAGTCCAACTAGTTCTCGAACAGTGATTGGGGGATACATGAATAAATCAGCAAGGAAAATATGTAGTTTTCATCATACTGCAACAGAAGCCATACAAATTTATATCCAGTAACCGCCAGTGAATTGCAACAGAGTTATGGTGCCCTAAAAGTCCTACTCAAGAGAGTTAACCATCTGTGTTGTTGGAGTCTGCATGTGTTGCTAGGAATCTGTAGCACCACGCCCTCTGGCTTACAGCTGGAAGAGATAAGTCTCTGACTTGTGAAAGTGTGTAGGATGTACACAGAAACCTCAAGATGTGGTACAGCTGTGGACAATGTGACATTGTCCTGGACTGAGGCTGGAGTTGACCTTGTGGCTAAAGTATGCATGCAGAATAAAGAACTCCCTCCCCCCAAGTTCCCATCCCCCGTGGGAGGCTGGCCTCTACTTTCCCTGGGAGCTGCCTTTCCAGGACTCTGATCCAAGTTGTAATGACCTCACTAACTCTCACGACCGGAACTTGAGGAGTGAGACTATCCAAGAAATGAGTTTCACAATGTTTCCATGGCAGCTGGTAGAAAACGCACTTTAGAAGGATAAAAATGCTGAACTACATACATTCTTTTTCATGACTTGAATTATTTTATCCAGGGCTAGTTCTATCCTAAAAATAGAGAAATCTAGAAACTCAAGGAACAAGGGCAAATATCAAACCATCTACCCTTTAAGCTGAATCACCAGCTACTGAAGTGATGGTCCATTTGACTTTTATTTTGAGGCACAAGTAACAGGAGACTTTTTCCCCCTTTGCTTAGCCTGCGAATTTCTCCTGACTTTGGTAAATGTTTCTGTTTCACAATTGTTGCTTTCACTCTGTAGAAGGTAGTGGGGTCATCAGAAAAGACAAATGACCGATCAAGTTCGAGTCACAAATCTACACACATTGGACATTGGGCTTTTGCAAACATAGTAAAAAACGCCTCAGCATTTTAAAGTCGTGAGAAAATTTGGAAAATATTATAGAAATAAAACATTAAGCCTCTTCATTTCAATTTGACAGCTGGTTTTTGCCTTTTAATCATACTTCAAAAATCCTGCTATGAATGACTGAACTGAGGTCTAGAATTTAAAACAAGGAGTATTTCAATCCAGCTTTCCAATGGCTTATGGGAACTTTCTGGAAAGGCCCAATGTTTCGGTATGTTTATCTATTAGGTAGAAAGAATGATAATAGCCTCATAAACTTAATGAGTGGAAAGACCTGGATAGCTAAAGATTATTCCAATGGATAAATTAGTGGTGTGGTCTTTATTTCTTCCTATCTACTCTATTTCAGAGAAGAAATGTAATCCAAGTCTCTCAGGTGATCATGAGTGAAAAATAAAATTTAGAAGAAGTATATATTTGGGTACAGTTCCAACTTCAGTGCTTGGCATACAGTGTGAATTAAACTACTACTGCATGTCTATTTTAATAATTTTCCAAAGAAGCCAAAACAAGGCAGTTTCTCCCCACACCTCTTTGATTACAGGAAGGTGGTAGATTTTGAAATATAATACTATATCTCAAAAAAATAATAATAATACTGTATCTCTAATTCCCCAGCCTCACTCTTCCTATGGCATTCTAATGGGCTCTCCACATGACAGTATTATTGAGATAAACTGAGTAATTTAAACCAAGTCTGGCTTGAAAGCAAATTAAGCCAAGATGTCCAGGCTTCAGAAGTTTTAGAGTACAATGTAGGATTACTACAAACTCTTCAAGAACTCTTAAGTACAGGGAAGATGTCTGGAACGTGTCTTTAAAGAATTAGCAGAGAGAGAAGAGGTACATTAACACATTATACTTGGCCTATAATTTTTTAGATATATTTGAGGCTTTTAAAAATCTAAACTCATTAAAACCTCTTCATCAACACAGAGTTTTAGTTAAGTGGGAAAAAATAAACCTATTCAGAAATAAATAGGAATTACACATTCATACTTGCATGAACTGCAAGAAAGCCGAATCTGTGAATTTATAATTACTATCAAGTTATGTTTCCAGATGTGAAATAGTTATTATTTATTTGCCACCAGTGACTCTTTAGAAGTCTTCTAAAAACCGAAAAAGGGAAGTAATAAAGTATCCAGTGTGACACAAATTGGAAGACTTAGAATTGTGGAAGAGAGAAACAGGTTATAAACCAAAAATTAAAAATAAAGTGAGAAGTTCAACTGTGAAATAAAAGATAGCACAAAATTCTGACTGTAGGTTGTTCAAGGCCTTTCTGGCTCCCTCCTCTAGCTTGGCCTTCCTCAGCAGAATCTCATTACTTCTTAGCAACACTATTACCTGGAAGAGTTGAAATTCAAATTAGTTTTGCTTGTTTTTAGCTGCTCTGGTAAAAGGTTTGTTGAGAAAGCAACTTCTGTAACAGACAGTTACTGACAAGTTTTTTTTAGGGGGGAAGGGGGGTAGGGAGAGAACCGTGTATCTTAAATACCATTTCTGAGGCTCAAATTCTCCCCCAGAAAATGGGGAGTTGACTCGTATCGACACTGCTGTGCCATGTTCCTTTAACTTAAGCTTCCAATCAGAAAGGATTTGGCTCTAATTCTCAAAACCTTGCCCACCAACACATATATATTTTATACATATATATACTAATAATTAAAAAAAGACTCCTTAGGCAAAATTGGTTTGTAGCTTTTTAAAAGAAATGCATCTATCTATAATCCTTCCATCCATCCTTTCAATACTTCTTGAGAATGCACGCCTAAGGAAACACAGGCCAGGCAAGAAGCCTTCTCTGAGAAAGCAAAATTTAAGTAAAGGTCTGAAGAGTGATGGGGACTAGCCATGTGAAGAGTGGAAAGAATACAGCAGGATAAAAGGTCAGCATGCGCAAAAACGGGCTCTTAAGCAGTGAAGAGGGTGGACCATTAGGAATCCTAAGAAGGCTGATATTGATGAAATCACAGAGAGCAAGGAGGAAGATTGGGCCTGACAGGCAGGGAGGGAGAGGCCCATGGCAGCACCCTTGAACATCATGTGAAAGACTTCAGTCTTGGGACTTCCGGTTAAACGTGACAGATGGAACAGACTTGTTCATCTCTCTCTCTTCTTAAAACTCTACTAGGATAACAGAAAAAGATTTTAAAACATCTACCTAAAAGAAGAGATAAAACTGGAGAGGAGATGAGAACAGACCAGAGCTCCAGCATCTTGGAAGCTTGGAAGATGACCTGGTGGTGTTAAGGGTGGAAAATTTTCAAGTGAGCCAACTAGCTAAGTCAGCTACAGGGAAGAAATATCTTTAGATATCAGAAGTTGTCCTACTTGCTTGTGTGTGGTTTAGGAAGTGTATTGTATAAAATATGAAGATGGCCAATGTCTGCTTCGGTAATCCATTTACTTGTTAATTAAGGGTGTTGTTCCGGGCAAAGATATGCTAAAAGCCAACTTCCACTTCTGTAATCTGCTGGCCTGTTCCGGAGACCACCAGGATATGGTCTTGAGCTTTATCAGCTGCCTGCTCTGAAAGCTCGGCGCTGATCTCCTCTAGCCCTGCGTGGTAGAGAGTCAGTCGCCCCGGCCGGCTAATAAAGGCTCATAATTAATCTCAATTGGCTCCGTGGGTCTCAGAATCGTTCGCGCCAGAACAGTGGCAACTGACTTAGGAGACCAGAGAAATCTGAAGCCTAAATTCACGTGAGGAAAAGAGGAAATTTGTGAAGGGGGACGGCTAACAAGAAATATGCCAATTTATACAGCCAACAAGTCTCAGAAACTAGAGGCTCCAGCTCCTCTGAAGGCTGTCATGTGGCCAGAAACATAAGGATTGGATGCTAGTTTTTAGAGCCCTTAACAGCTCCTGCACCCCACAGAGCCAAGCACCCGAGCCACGTCCTGCTTCACCCTGGACAGAAGGCTGGAGGTCTAATCTCACTCACGAGAAGCTGCCCCAGGCAGAGGGGCATCAGGGGCAACTAAGCTTGGGAGTGAGATAAGGGATGAAGTATCTACCATTGCATACCAAAAGCCTGGACTGTAAATCCTTTACTTCATCCCCTACTACATAACTCCTAGTCTGCCTTTTTTTTCTTCTGTCATCTCATTGAAAAAGCTCTTCTACCCAAGCACTTCCTTATTTGCAGTCCTTATCATCAGAAGGAACTTCAATCAGCAAGGTCACTTAAGTAGAGGTCACTCATTTTCTGACCAGCCTTACTTATCTTCTTCAAGCTCCAATTATAACCACGCTCTCTTGTGTTCATCGAAGCTATCAAGGGCGACTCAAACTACTGACAAAACTAGCAGAACTACGCGAACTTATAAAATGTATCCCAGTCCCCTTCAGCTTGATTTTCTACTTCATTAATTAACCAATCTTACCCTCTTCTATCCCTTCAGAAGTGAACACATATCCCAGATTCTCTACAGCAGAGACGGTTTAAATTTTACTCTTTAAAATAAAGGCGAGATATTTAAAACGATCAAATTTTATACCTTTGTACAGCTTTTCATATAACCGTACCACGAATCATTTTTTAAAAATGTGTGCCCTAAATTTTTTGAACTGGAAAAGCATTCCATCTTTGTAATATGGTTGACACTACCTATTTCAAATCTACCATCCTTTCTCGCAGTTGAGGAATGTGTAGAAAATCTACTTTAATGATAAAAATAAACAGCAATAAATTTCCTCATTTCTTTTATTGCCAGCCTCATCTTCGTTGGTTTCCAGTTTTAGAATGAGTAGACAAGATTTTCCTAACTTCAACATCCCTACCTAGGCCTCACCTTCTCGGCTTGCTTATTTCTCCACCCTTACCTCCTAATATTTCAATATATGATCTTTCTCTCAAAACTCCATAGAGCAGAGGTCTCAAACTGGCTGAATTTAGTCTGCAGACTGGCTTTTAAGTTTTTGTTTGATGGGTTTTGGCTTACATAATGGTGTTTAAAATTGCTGAATTATCTGCCAAGTTAAAAAGCTGAAGATTTCCTATTGTCTTGCTTCTCTAGAAGAACCCGCCTCTTCAGCCCCAACAAAAGCTTTTCAAGTTGCCCCAGTTGCCACCTAGCCACCTTCAGTCATTTAAATTACGAGTTTGGCCCCAGGAGGCATTTCTCTTTAGATTCTAGCCTCAGCCAGACCACTCCCTTATTCTCCCTCAAACTATACATTTACTCTTCAGTTACACTTTTTTTCTTGTCCTTGTCAAAGCTATTACTGTGAAGTTTCTCCAGTAACTAGCTATTATCTGGCTTTCACTCAGATTACTCTATGGAAACAGTTCTAACTGGGTTTTCCAAAAACTTTCCAAGCTATTAATTCTTTGGACTCCACTTTTTACTAATGCATTCAAACTAAATGATTGTGCCACCAAAAATATTGCCTTAATACACCTACTTTTCCAGTGCAAGAATGGATGGGAAGACAGAACCAAAACGCCTGATCAGTCTACTGACTCCATTTCATTAAGTGACAATTACTTATAACGCATTTGAAAATCATCAACAAATATTTATCTAAGCACCAACTATGGGCCTAAGTGTGTATTAAACTCAGAGGTTAAAGATTCAGGCTTCTAAAAAGAAAAAAACCACACACAAGGGAAAATCGATAAATTGTTCATGTACATAAAATCAGTACATGTCTTTTGGGTGTTTGTGATGTGCCAAGCAATATGTGCATAGAAACTCTGCTTACACTGACTGATGTGGGGAAGAGGCAAGAGAACTAAATGATGAAGCAAGCTGTATCAGAGCCTGCAATGTGCTGCCAGAACAAAGGAAGATTCTGGCTGGATTGCTAACAAACCATTTACCCATACCATAACAGGAAGTCTTTAAGTCGTACCCTACACAGGATAAACCCAACTGTTCATTCCCAACAGCCAAACCATGGGGAACAAAGGCTGAGGTTGCTAGCACACCTTTTGCGCCTTTCATACCCATACCATGAATAGAATATATAGGTAAAGAAGTCTTCAACCTGTCATGCATAGAAACTAAGAATGATAGATCAGGGCAGGCCTTTCTCAGGCTCTCTCATTCCCTGTCTCTGAGAAGAGACCACGCACGCTCTCTGGAACTGTTACTTCTCTAATAAACTTTCTTTTTGTCTCTATCTCAGGCATGTGCTTGAATTCCTTCCTGTGTGCAGTCAAGGACCCTCACTCCTTTTTGGTGCAGGACTGGAGTGCCCACTCAGGGAGGGGGCGGGATTCGCCCCGTCCTGCATCAACATGATGTTGACATAAGAAAGGTCTGAACCTGTAGAGAATTTTTATGACTTTATTTGAGCCAAACTGAAGCAACCTCTCAACGGATTGAGAAAATGCTCCAGATAATGGCAGTTTTGCAGCTTATTTTATATATTAAAATAAAAGGAGGAGAGATAAGGAGGGTTACATGAAATCCATTGGTAGTAGATTAAGGGGACAGGAGGAAGCAAAGGCGGGGAAATATCTGGGATTGGATTAAAAGGCAAAATAGAGAAATATATCTTTTACATCGGTGGGTATGAGATAATTAATATTTACAGCGCATAGAGATGGTACATGGGGGACAATCACGAGGGGTTCTGTAGTCCGGCACTCTGGTTGTCTAGAAAAGGCGATCGCTCTGTCATTCCAAGGGTATTTAATCTTAGATGTAAAAAGACAACAGACAGACTCACTTAAGGTAAAGACTGGCCTTTGTCAAAGAAGCTACAAGCCTAGGAGATGTCTACCAGCCATGACCTGCTTTTAGGTAGGAATTTTTATGTTCAGACCATCCTATGTGGTTACTTTGTCTCAGAGTTTGTAGGGCTCGCCATGCAGGCCTCCCCTGAGCTTGTCACATTTAGTATATAATCCCTTTTTCATCCACAATGAGCACTCTTATATACATACACAAGCACATAATACAAATAGAGTCGTGTATTTTTTTATATGTCAAACACAAAAAGTTGCTTCCAACACAACGTAAGCTGTATTCCAATGCATATCTTTAAGGTTAATGTACTGAAAATTTTCCATATAAACCATGTTATTTATGAAACTAACAATTCCTAACTTAGCCTGCAAAGGTTTATTTAAGGTTAATTTAAATACTCAATAAACAATAAAAATAAAAAAATAAAATCTATAACAATTCTGATAAAAATGAATGATACGATTAATTAGAAGCAGCCTTATCTTTCATTTTTTATATCTAAGGAAGAAAAGATGAGAAAAGGAAATGGGTATTTCTGAAGAGATTGTGTTTAGTTTATTGCACCTAGGGCAATAAATGTCAATGCTCAATAAATGTAGTTTGAATTCAAAGTCACTGAAAAGAACTTCTCTACTTTTACCAGGTTTTGGCTGTTGATGACATTGATTCTATACCGGATTTTTCTTCAGATAATGTCATTTCCCACTGCTAAGGGCAAATTCTCTTGCCTGAGCTTGGGCTTCTTTTTTGAAACACACATACCAAATGTACAAATACCTTCCCAAGACAGAAAGTTAGAATAAAAGAAGAAAAAGGGTCATTATCTAAAGAGAATGCTTATCCGTCAGAAAGATGACTCAGGTGTATTTAACTGTGGCAGATTCTGTAGGTTGGTTTACTCAACACTCATTTTCAAATTCGCTCTCCCTGGCCTTTCTCTACTACAAAGGCTGGAGGATCTCAATACCTGAATCCAGCTAGGGATGGCCATGTGGACACAGTTTTGGCCAACGCTTGAGAAGGTATCTGTAAGGAAAGGTTTACTTTTCCGAACTGAAAGACAAAAGAGCCTCAGAAGGGGGAGGTCCTTTCTCCTCCCTGCCAGAGGGGCAGCAGTCATCATGGAACCATAAGGTCAAATGTCACTCGCCAAAGATGGTGCAGCAGAACAGACACTAGCCCAGGTCTCTGATGGCATTAGGGTATGCTTCCTTAGCTCTCTAGTATTTCTAGATTTCTTTTTATACAAAAAAAAAAAAAAATCAGCCCTTATGTGGTTAAGATATACTTGGTTAGATGTTTTATGACTTGCAGCAAAATGTCTTTTTAACTGACATGTTAATTGGACTGTAATCAACAAAACGCAGAATACTGAATAGAGAGCATCATCCATCCCCTGCAATCCTCCTTGGGGTGGAGGAAAAAAAGTTAGCAGTAAAGACATCTTACGTCAGAGTTCCCCATCTCTGTACCAGGTGGTTACATTGATGCTGGACAGCTTGACAGTTAATTTAATGTTATAATAGAGGGATGTTAAAAACAAGACAACAGGCCCAAAATGGAGTCGCTTATGCTAACCCCAAGTCACCAAACCAAGACTTAACCTAATTACAGTTTTCACTCTCCTAGAAATGGAATCAGTCAATCAAGAATCACTTGATCAGCACTAGTGAGGTGGTAAATCTGCCTGACCCCTGCCATCCTCTAAAGGAAAGTGACCTTGCCACAACTAATCCCATTTTGCTAGTATAACTTCCTTGTCCTGCTTCCTTTTCCCTATAAAAGACTTTCATTTTGTAAAGCTCCTTGGCACTCCTTTATATTTGCTAGATGGGATGCTGCCTGATTCATGAATCATTGAACAAACCCCTAAGATCTTTAAAATTTACTCAGCTGAGTTTTGTTTTGTAACAGGGCTTACATGGATAAAGAAAGCACTCTTCTAGACATAAATAGATCTGCAGAGGGTCTAACCAGACATTTGTTCTGAATGAGACATTCACAAGTTTGACTCTGCCCAGATGTAAGAGGAGGATTGGAATTTTTAAATATATGTTATTTCTCTGAAAATTAATGTCTACCTATATATAAACATTTTTACGTAACTAATTTTTCATTAACTCTTTAAACATATTCATATTTTGATTTCTTCATTGATGCAAAATCTCCTAAAAACCAAGGAACATCTTTCCTTGTTCATAGCTGTTAAGATAAATGTTATTTTTTTTTAAAAATAAAAAAGCTTTTGTACCTTTCAATTATTCAGAAGTTCTCAAATTAAGATTTCTAAATCTATCCTTTACCTGATAGTATAAGTTTTAGGTTCTGCTTGAAAATCATTTGCATCCTCTGTCTGCCTCTCCATTTTTTTCTGGTCCCCAACGTCCAACTCCCCCCAGTATCCATTCCACTTAATACCTTGATGAATAAACTAAAAGCCAAAATGAACATCGGTAGAAATCTGGTCTTAATTACCATGGAAAAAAGCAAATTAACCATCTAGCATAAAACTGTTTTGCAACATTTCTGCCTTAATCTTATTAGAGAAAATAAATTATTTGGGTTATTGTTATTTCATTGTTGATAGAAAGGTGGAAGAAGAAAATTAGTTAAATCAGTAAGCATGAATAATTAGTCCAAGATAGCACACAATTCAAGATACTTACGTATCTAGGAACATAGTAAAATTTGCTCATTTGTCTGTTTTTTATACTTGGGGGGTGGGAGGCAGGTGATATGACTCAAACTGCCCTTGCATCCAGAAGCCCAGTTATAGTATGATGTTTATAAAAATGAAGCATGTGACAGATGTTTTTCTTTTTGGCATTATACGTTAATTTTTCTGGAGACTAGATACTGGTGATTAGACCCTGATAAAGATGCTAATATGTAGATTATTCTTTTAAAAAAGACCAATCACTTAGCAGCTGCAGCTGTTAAAAAATTAATCAGTGATAGGAGCTTTTCATTAGATAATGGACTGCCTTGTCCCGTGACATAGACCGAGTTGCTTCTAATAATAAGGGATGCCTTAGGGATGGATGGATCCACATTCACCCATCCGTATGTCTGAAAAATACATTTGAATCAAGAAAGGGAAATTTTCAGCAGTATTTGGGAAAAGACTCTTCTTTATCACCTCAAAACTATGTTGTCCTTGAAAGTTGCTTGATATAAAGCATGTCCTCTTTCATTTGACCAGTTTGAGGGTTCAGTCCAAGGTTAGGCACATCTGCACATCTCATGGATGGCCCTGAAGCCACAGGTATGACTGGCCCCTCTTTCCCCTTCCAGGAGCAGTAAATATCTAGGGCTTCCCTCACCCCACCTTTGGGATTGACTCCTACCTCACAGTGGGTAGGAACCATTCCCTCTTTGTTTCTATCTCATTTCAGCTTTCACTGTATCTGACCCAGCCTTTATTCTCCTCAGACTCCTGGACAAAAATACTTGGGGACAAGCTGAAAGTAGACCTCTTTTCTTAAATGCAGGCGACTCTTTCTTCAGCCCTTTTCGTACCCAAGTATTCCCTATAGAGTCTAAGAGAAAAACAGAAGTGATAGGCCAATAGCAATAGGAGTGCTAACATTCACTGAGCACCAACAACAGATGCTTCATGTACCTGAGGCCAACACAATGCCCTGACTTCCATATTACCAATCCTAATCTTATTATAAAGCCAAGTAAAATGAGGCTCAGAGATGTTTACTAACTTCCCTAAGGTTGCATCCCAGAGCCTGGATTCAAGGCCAAATCTCTGACACTCAAAGGCCTTGATGGCCTTCCCTACGCTGCTGCTATAGGACAAATGGGTCTTTGTTTGCCTAGTGTGTTCATAATCCAAATCAGCATGAGGGTGATGACGGGCAGGAGGCAGAGGGTGGGGCTGCAGAGCCCAGAGATCATAGGAACCTTCACGCAGAGAAAAAATATGTACCAGAGAGAAATGCTGACAGGCCGATGGGGTGGTGGAACGACCAGGAAGGTAACTAGGTCTCTTACGAGTAAATGTCCAGTTCATCTTATCGCGAGAAGCTTTGAGAGCAAAGGAATCAACCTCAGTAATATGAGTTTATTCTCTAAAAACATTTGTTCTCATAGAAACATGTAGTTACATTCTATTCACACAGCGCAAGGCATCAAACACTCTGAGGGTTAAATAAGATTCTGTGACTTGGGGAACCTAACCACCATTTATTACACATTTTATTCAAGTTGTAAGCAACTAACTTACAAATAAACTTTTGGAACACAGCCGGAAGGGCAGTTCCAAAAAGATTAAATCTTGTCTCAAGGCAGGAATGTGGTTCTTGCCTCACTGCTGAGGGATTTAATGGTTACTGGGTAACTGGAATTAAATTCTTTGAGGTAGCTTTAATTTATCTCTACCTACTCCTTATGGGTATTCTTTGGGAGATTAAAAAAATACCATAATTTTTATCAAATAAGAAAATGTTATAGCGTCTTAGAACTAGAAATCTCTCATTCTAGGTCTTCATTTTCCAAATGAAAAAGCTAAGAACTAGAAAGTTCTTAGTAACTTGTCCTGGGTTCCCTACTCAGGTTGAAGAAAAACAAGGTCTAGAAGCAAAGTCTTCTTCTTTTTTCTCTTCCCTGGAGAAAAAAAGGGGGTGTTTTCATTGAATTAATAAAGTAGCTGAGGAACTTTCTTAAATAGGCAAATGCCAAAAAAATTTTCACATAAACCAGAAGCATCCTTTTCCTGTATATTCCTCTGCCTTTTTTAGTTACTTTATGGTAGTAAGAACACAACAACCTTATTGCAGTGTCCTTCCTTGACAGAGCCAGAGAAGAAAATACAAAGGCTCATTCTAAGTGGGAATTCAAAACTACTCTTTTAGCTTAACAGTTTCCAACTGCTCCCAATTTGAAAAGAGAGACCATGAATTTTTTTAACCTTGACAAGTATTTGACAACATATTAATCTAGAAAACGACTTCCCAGAAGTGAGCAAGGCCTACTTTCCTCTCCTTGTGGAGTAGTTTCTAAACCTTGGGATTTTCTTAAGTTTTCGAGATTCGGCTACTTCTTCACCACTCTGACAGAGAAAGTCATGATTGCTCTAAAGTGAAGTGTGGTATAGAAGTCGGGAAGAGAAGACATGAAAGTTTATTTTAAAGAGTTAGGTCTCAGACATTCCCTTAAATATGTCAGCATATAAAATAGTTCGCGCTCTCTCTACTTTTGACGATGATCTTTATTTCTCCCTTTAATAATAATGATTTGTTGGTTTGCTCTGGAAGTCATGAGAACCAGTTAGCATTTATGGTTTTGAATGGTTGCCTTATTTGACCAAAAGGCTACTATTTTAAACTTCACACATTTATTTTTGGGTTTACATTTGATGAATATACTAACATAACTCTCCATATAGCAAATTTTCATTCACAATCTGTCAGGCTGTTACTCTTCAGGAAAAAAACACAAAACTTTGGTTTAATTACATAAAAGGTGACAGCATCAAAGAACAGCACTGTGTCTATTATACAACCAATGTGTATAAGGAGGCAATATTTATATGCATGTTTGCTTGTATACGCATAAAATATCTACAGAAGGAAATATAGAAACTATACTATTAATTGCCTCTGAGCAATGAAATTGGGGGACTGGTATCAGAGCTGAGAGAGAAATTTACTTTTCATACCACGCTCATATTAATGTAAGGAGGAGACAGGAGAACTGAAATGTTAATCAAGCCACAATCAGAGACTGCAATGTGCTGATCAGCCCTGCGGCCAGGCCAGGAGGACACCTGCAGAACAAAGGAAGATTTCTACTGGGATAGCTAACAACCCATTCCCCACACTGTGAAGGGAAACAGGAAAAACAGAGTCTTTAAGTGGCTCCCTACACAAAGGAAATCATTCATTCCCCATGGCTAAACCCATGGAGAACCAATGGATCAAAGGCTGGGAACTGCCAGCAGGCCTTTCACACTACAAATTCTTATCCTTCTTCACTGTATGTCCATATCAAATAAAATGGGTAAGCAAAGTCTTTAAACTCACAGGAACTAAAGAATGATATATAAACTGAATTCCCTGAACACTGAGGGTCCATCTCACTGCCTTCCTCACGGTACTCTTTACTATGTCTCTCTTACTGTCCTTGTATCTTAGGCTCTCTCGCTCTGCCTCAAAGGAGACCACACTCTGTCTGTGGAGTGTTCCCCCTTTTCTAACAAACTTTCCTGTTGACTCTGACTTTGCCGTGTGTGTTGAATTCTTTCTACAATCTCCGCCAAAAGACCCTCCTCTTCTCTCACTGCAGGACTTGGTTTCCCCCAACCCAGGGAAATTTGCCCTGTCCTGCATCAATATTGTTTTGTTTTTAAAAATCATATGCGTGTATTACATTAAAAAAAATGACGGACTCTTAAATCTTCTTTTCCACACTTTTCTCTGTGTGACTTCTTTCAAATTCTTTGTTTCTTCCACCATCTTCTGGGAGAGTAGTACTGTATAGTAGAAAAACTAACGGATACAGAAGAAAAACCAGTGGGTTCTAAGTTATGACACTGCAGTAAAAGAACAGTAATAATGGCTATCATTTATTGAGTGCTTACTGGATATTAGCAATAAATATACACATTCTCACATAATATAACCAACTTTGATAGTTATTTCAGTTCCATCTTACAGACAAGGAAACCAAAGGCCTAAGGATTAAAACTCAAATCTGTTTGACCGTAAACAGTCTCTCTTCTAAATCATGATGCTAGTCTCCCAGACTGCTTGGGCAAAGCAACCTTATATTACCCCAAATGGTAAGATTCAGTTTCGTGTAAAGGGACCAATAACAGTACCTGTTCCAAGGGCTGTTGTGAAGACTACATGAGCTATTGTATCTTAAAAGCTCCTAAGAGAGCTATATCCAGGATATATACTTGGCTCAGTAAAAATTAGAAATCTTACCCTGTACCCAGCATTTTGTATATAAAGTGCAATAAAAATACAAGGAATCTTTTTATCATGTTGATGATTCTAAAGTATTTCTTTAGTTCTCCTTTCCAAATGCCTCCAGGACACTTCCTCTTCAAAACGCAATTGTCACTTCCAGGAAAAAAAATTTAGCTCAGGGGCTAAATCACTGGTTTTAGGAGCTTAAAGTACATTTAAATCCCAGCTATGCTGTGTGAGCAAATTACCTATTTTCTTAGATCTTCATCTGCACAATGGAGATAATAATATACTTCATTGGGCTTTTCTTCAAAAAACTAGAGTAGATTCTCAGAGAACAATGTCCTCACTGACCTTCAAACAAGCTAGCCTTTCTCTCAATTATACCTTTGTTTATGCTGCTCCACCCTATCTATAATATCTTAGCCTATTTTAATTTACCTAAGTGTTCCGAAATTCCTTCCTAGAACAATGCTTTTCCTACTCTCCAAATAGACTTCCCCAATGGTTCTAATCAATACTGCTCTTTCTATTGATTTAAGGTTCCATACATCTGGCTTTGATATTATGTAAGTTTGTATACAAAGCGTTACAGACTTTATTAACTGTTCCATGTATGTCAATTTTATTCCCCCAAAAAGACAGGATAGTAAGGTCTTCTGTGAAGCCGACACATGCTTTTCTAGAATCCAGACATAACAAGTAGAAAGATACTGGGCAATTAAAAGGGTGTGTGTGCGTGCGTGTGTGTGTGTGTGCGCACGCGCACACGCACGCACGCACGCACACACATTATCTTGAATTTTAACCTTCAGTCATTCCAACTGGAGACATTTCAATTTGCCTTGAAAAACAAAATGGGTATATGTTGGCATTAATAAACTATTACATCAGCAACATGAGGAAATATCATGGTTGTCATTTGGGTTCCAAAGACAGAAAGGACTTAGAATAACTTAAATGCTCCCCTACTGGTGACAAGTAGAGCTGGTGCCATGTCCTTCATTCTTACAGGACTTCCGTCACATCATAAGGTTCACTGCATGTCTGAGTCCGCACCAGCTTGGGAGATGGACGTGGATTATGCCTATGTTTCTTTGTATACTGTTACTCAGACTGGGCCTGGAACATTCTAAGTACTCCGTATTTATGGGGGGAAAATCAATGCCTTACATGGACTATAAAAGTAAACTGTCCATACCTGTGGTATGTATAAATTTCCATTCACTCAAGAGGCAGGAAGCAACCTTTCTCCTCTACACATAACCGAATTGCCCTTTATAAGAGAACCACTGTAGTTTAGGGCTCTGCATATATTAAAAATGTGAAGAAACTGGAGCTGGCATAAAGAATAAGAAAATCCAACATAATGGGTGGATAAATAGGTCCACTGAGGATGGATAAAGAGATTAGACTTGTTTAGCTTAGAGGAGAGAAAGCTGAGGCGTAATTCAAAAACTGTACTGACTCCTGATTAGGAGTCTCGTCACCAAGGGTCCCTCAACACAATGAAAAGAACTCGCATTGTATGAGAAAAGTTTGGAAGAGTTTTGTTTGGTTAAGTAGGTTTTGCTTTTACCTTACTCACAGAAGAGGGAAAATGCTCAGCAAACATTTAAAAGTAAATGTGCGTGATCACTAGTAATCAATGGTATGCAAGTAACGAGATGATTTTATTTTCTCTATTATAAAAGCAAAAGTTTTGAATGCTCCATACTGGCAAGTGCATGGTTTGATGGGCAGTTTTATGTATTTAAGGGTGTAAATGGGTACAACCTTTTGAGAGAATTTGGGGCCGCATATACCCAGAAACCTAAAACATTAATAACCCTATGACTCAGTGATTACATTTCTATGAATCAAATATAGAAAGGCTTTCTGCACAAAGATGTTTCTCACAGTCTAACTTAGAGCAGTAAAAAAAAAAAATTGGAAACAAGTATGGAAAAAATGATTGGCTCCATACTCTTTTAATTGCATCTTGGCCAGAAAACGTAATTGAAGCAAGAGGCTACAAACCTTAATTGACAGTGTAATGAAGAACTTTGAACAGAATGTGATAATTGTAGGGACAAACGTTTTGAGAAGATAGTGTTCTGCTAGCCATTCTCTTTCCAGATAGATAAGTTACAGCTAAGTGAATTTTTACATAACAGTTATTGTAAAAATTAAAACTTCTAGAAATTTATCATAAAGTTGACTTTCTCTCTAAATCTGTTTGCTAAGAAGGGCAAAGATTTTCTTGTAATATTGAAAGTTTCCAAGGATAGTTGCCTTGTCATTGTCACTTTGAGACCATAAGTATTTGGCAAAAGAAATTTTATCCACTAAAATGTTTTTGGTAGAAAACTGATCACTTAAATTTAGAAACTATATTTATGATAGGATACACTTAACTTATCAACTTTGATTATTGAATGCCTTTGTCTGACCCCACAGACTTTATTCTGTAACATCTCTAATACATAAGTAGCTTGTTGGACAGAAGACATAACACTTTACTTGGCTTTCTTCTCAGGAGCCTGATTGTATAAGTCTTCAGAATCTTAAAGATTTGTTTCCATAGATGCAACACAAATTTGAGTTTCCTTTGTCATAGACTAACTTTAGAAAAGTGGGAAATTATTTTTAAAAAATGGTACTCCAAGAAAATGCAACTAGGAAAAAATAACACCCCTGAAGAATCGTTAAGAATGAGAGAAAACTTATGATATTTAATGAAGAAAGTAAGATACAACATTATAAACATAATATTATCTCAAACAACTATATGAAAATGCATATACAAAAAAAAAGGATTGGAAGCAATCCTTAAAAATGTAAACGGTGGTTATTTTGGGGTGCTGAGAGTTGAGGTGACCTGTTTTCTTTTTACACTTCTTCCAAAACTTCTGGAATGAACAGATGTTTTAATGTTCAAGAAAAATAAGATTATAAAAAATTTATACCTAATTTACGACTTATTTTTCATAGTAATTTTAGCCTATTGTCCTAAAGTTTAGGATTCACAATGCTTGGCACACTTTTAAACATTTATTGAGTCAAGGAACCAATGAATAAAGGAGGCTATTAGCATATCGAATTGGGCCCAGTGTTTCCTTCGTTTTTTAAATTCTAGATCCATAATGACTCTTTCTTTCAAAGGTCTTATCTTCTTGATTATCAATTAGTTATTCCTTTTAGGAACGAAACTAATGCCAGAATAGCAGTTCACCTGGTTTTGTTAAAATATCAAATTGCCAATGAAATCTACAACTTAATTGACATCCCCTATTTTTATTATTAGGAGTCTTTATCCTCTACATTCTGGAAAAAACTCCACCTCTCCAGAGAGTTCCATCTTGCCAGTTTAATAATCTGCCTTAGGAAAACATCATCTATATCCTCCCGTCTTCTTGAGTGGTATTTATCTTCTTTCCTAGCAAAATCACTCTTCCTTACTCTGCTGTGTTTCATTCAATGAACATTTATTTATTCAGAGGTGACCATGTGCCAGGCACTGGTGACAAAGATAAGGAAGCTGGTTTTTGCTTTAAAGAAATTCATTAGTCTTAAGAGCCTTGAGAATAAATAACTATAAACAATACAAGTACTATAATCAAATGTATGGGAACGCATCCTTTGTGTTTGAAATCTTGTGCAGACAACTTTTTTATCACTACCTCCTCTTTCCTTGTTTTTAAAAAAGGTTAGTTTCTTTTGGACCCAGTGTGCTCTTCTAGTACCTTATCTATATCACCTCAGATTCAGTAATTGCTATGGAGGCTTCTAAGGCTCTGCGTTTCTCATTCCTATATATTGGAATAGGTGGTTGGCTGCATCACCACCTATGAGGTCTCCTGTACTTCAACCATTTGCTTTCTTGTTGGTTCTTAGGTCCATTCCCTGACCCCTTTCCCTAGGCTGCTCTTTATTACAAAGAATGGCATTTTTCGGCTCCCTTACCAATTGGCTTCCAGGTAAGGGCCAATGGGAGTCACTGGCAGAATACCAGAGGGCAGGAGGAAAGGGAGGCCAGGCTATTTTTCTATTTTTCTCTCTGGCCACTGGTTCTAGTTCCAGCTGATGGCCTGGTTTCTAGAGCTCTGGTGATACGCCTCTTGCCATTGTCCCTCCAGCCCTAGGTATAGCAGAGGCTCCTTGGCGTCTGTTTGGTTTTGTAGCTCTTCCACCACTGGGTAATCACTTTTTGGCATTACAGTCCCTCTCTTTGAAATAACTAGAGTGGTTTCTATTTTCCACCTGGACCACGATTGATATATCACTCAAGTAAAAAATCTTAGCATCGAAAACCTTCGGCATGTAATATAAAGCTTTTTATGGTCTCATCCCTCCTTGACCTCTATTGTAGCCATTCCCTTACCCCCTCCCCTACACCATAACAGTGCCACCACCATTTGTTAAGCGTTAGCTATGTGTCAGGCCTTTCTCTGAGCATGTCACATTATCTTACAGGCTTTCCTCTTTCATTTTACTTATGAATCATTGAGCATGTTTCTCTACTGATTTGTTTTTATGACATATAGTTGATTTTGTACTTTTATTTAAATTTAAGGTCTTAAAGATATAGATAAGAGGAGAGACATAAAGTTACACACATATATATGTATTAATAGTCATCTGCATTTGTGGTTAAATTTACGGTGAGTACAGTTTTCTATTATAAAAGGTATGTTATTTTAGAATAAAAATCACAGTATGAAATTTGTTGTTCTACTTTGCATTTCAAATTAAAGTAAGTGTATACTTGCCTGACGGTATGATAAATTGTGATCAGGTGAACCTTGGTACCTTGGTTAAGAGGTAACCTACTTTAGAAAAATTAAGTGGCTCCTCAAGACTTGAAGACCTAAACCTGGGTGTCCCTCACTATCTTAACTCTTGGTATCAGAACTCGAGAACCCCATAGGTTTTAGATAAGGAGGGACATGATATATGATAATAGCACTATTAATAATAAATAGTACATCATCGTAATCATCATCATTATTAATACCAATTATAATTCCTTGAGCAGTTACTATGTCAGACATTTTGTTATTTTACATAGATATCTCTAATCTCCACAACTCTCCTCAAGGAAAGTAGTATCATAACTACTCAAGAAATCAGTAAATTGGGGTTCAAAATTATTAGTGCCTTTGTCTTTGACCACAGACAATTGGTGGCTCAGTCCGAATTCAAAGCCACATCTCGCCAGCCTCAAAGTCAATAAACTATTTTGCTGGTCCATCACATTACCTCGCAACCTAATCTCATAAAGTGACAATAGTAAAGTCACAGTAAAATCAGTTTCCCATTGAATTCATCACATAATATAAAGAGTACACATACCACATTTTGTATTCTGGTTAAAAACAAACTTGTATTTGAAAAATATTACATTCTGTATATTATATTTAATTATATGGGTGGGGGAGGCATTAAAGTAGGCAGGAGGGGTCCTGCCCTTCACACCTGGCCCATTCCTACAATGGGGTGAGAGTCCATTATTGTGACCTCTAAAATAATTGCTAAAAAGGGCTGTGAAATGAGAAAGAAGACAGATCCTCTTCTTTGCCTGAACTTGTCTCAACTGGCAAAATATAAAGTCCCCTAAATAGCACTTTTTAGGTGTCCTACGATAGATGATTGGCTAAAGAAGCTATGGTACATATATACAATGGAATATTACTCAGCCATAAGAAGAGAAGAAATACTGCCATTTGCAACAACATGGATGGATGGACGGATGATCATGCTAAGCGAAATAAGCTTGAGAGAAAATGCTGAAAACCCCATGTTACCACTTATATGTGGGATATAGACCTAAAAGCGACAAATGAACAGGACGAACACACGTACGTGGACATGGACTATAGACTAGTGGTTACCAGAGGGGAGTGGGTCGGGGAGGAGGGGGGAGGTAGACAGGGTAAAGGGGGTCAAATATGTGGTGACAGAAAGAAATCTAACTATAGGCGGTGAACACACAATGCAACATATATATGCCTTACTATTGAATTATACACCTGAAAGTTACTGGATTTTTATTAACCAATATTGCAATAAAAATAAATAAATTTTTAAAAAATTAAGTGCTCTTTTTAAAGTGTGGTGCTTCAAAAGGATAGAAACTGGCAATGTGTTAAGCAACTTTTATAGCAATATGACATCCAAATGCATGACCAGTGGATTCATTTCACAGACCAGAGTACAGGCCAGATTGAGCCTTGCTGTACTTGTGCAGTGAGTTAAATATGGCATGCATGCATACTAGCCCGTTTCAGTAGGACCACCTAAAAGTCTGTGATGTACTGTATTAAAAAAAAAAAAAAACCTATAAGAAGCACAGCTCTAAAACTGACAGCCTCTTTAATAAACTAGAAAGCAAAATATAAAACTAATAACTTTCCCACCAAATTACTTGATAAAAAATATGTAAGTATATAAATATATGTGTGTATACATACACATATACATTCATATGTGATATATGTCCCAGTTACATAAGCTTCAATTTATGAGGGGACACATGAGTTATGCAAGGGATCAAGACTTGGTGGAGTGGCAAATTCTGAAAACATTATCATAGAATATCACCAATTCAGAAATAAGCTAATGATTCATCCACTATGTCATAAGAGTCTTTCGGAATATTTTTAGGTCAATTTTATTACTACTGTAGAGGATACGAACTTTAAAAACTCACTATCTATTTTATGTGAGTGTTCTGACTGTTCTGAATCTTTTTACAGCAAAATTGTAGCTCCCAGGAGACATGCAGAGGTAATCAGACTTGTGTGCTTAAAAAAGAAATACTAGGGATGTCTGAATAAGAGCAGACACGTTTTCAGATGCCTTTGTGTGCAAAAACTGTCTTCTGCAGACCCACCTACATAGAATTGTACACATCCAGCTCTTTTCTCTCAGCTGCAGGTGTAACCTTAATGCTTCTCTTATTTAGATCATCTAAACTACAATTTGGCAGCTCTTACATTGTATACCAGTCTAAGCCTGAGAGAGTCATTTTGAGTTTCGCTCTGAAATAAGATTTGGAAGATGCAATTCAGATATATCTGACTATCAGTGTTCTTCAATTAGAAGCTTTAAATCAAGTTGTTTGAACAAGAAAAAAATATTATAATATTCCAGTAGAATGCCATAAATTTTGATTTGCAGATTATATTTCTATTTTGCAAATGGAAAAATCAATTGATCCTAACTGAAGTTAAAAGAACAGATTATTTTTCTTTTTCTTTTGTAAGCAGGAGAGAAGGAAGAACATTTATAACAGTCTTAATGTCTTTTGTTTTCTATTTTGCAAATGTGAGTAAATCTTCTGTGCTAACTTTGTCAGCTAGGGAATAAAGAATGTCATTTGAGATTCCATAGCTTAATTATGCTGATAAAGCAGTTTTATAAATCATGCTACGAGTAATGGAGTAATGGAGATTCCTTTGAGAACAGTGAACTAGCAGCCATAAAATGTGTGCTCTGGACTTGGTTCCTTATCTTCTACTCATATGTCAGTATCAGTAAGTCAAAGCAAGTCTTGTGCCTTAGCCAGCTCGAGTCCAAATAGAAAAAAGGAAATAGTTGCCCCATCCACTGATGTGCTAGCATTATTTTCCAAATCAAAAACAGTAAATCTACTCAAAGGGATGGCAGGACTAAAGATCTGAAACTGAAAATGACAGAAAATTCAGGTCATATACCAGCTATATACCTAATTTACAGCCACGTTAAGGATTAAATACGGTTATCTCTGAAAACTCTTTGCACACTGTAAACTGCTTTACAAATGAAAGTGCAATTATTATAAATGTGGTGATCGTAGTATTTGTACATTCCAGGCTGGTGGTGACAAAGAAAAAATGGGGATTTGGGCATGGCATTCATAACACTGAGCCCTAATCTAGCCAGAAGTTAAATTAAAACTCTGCAGACATTTGGAGATGGAAAATCACTGTCCAACCCGATGAATCAGAATCGAAGACCAAGAGAAAGCAAAGGACGAGCTCAAGGTCACACCCAAGCTGGGATCTGAATTTAGATATTCTTTCCAGTTCAAGGCATTATGCTAGTGAAAAATCAAAAGGCAGAAGTTTCAATACTTAGCAATATTTAAGGAACTAGAATAAGAGACAAGGAAAGGAATGTGCTAAATGTTGAGTAGCATAGTTGAGAACAGTTTAGTTTGCTAAATATGCTGAGATAAGCATTAGGACAAGCTCCCAACGCAAAAAGAATTCATCATCATTCAGAGTCCCACAGTTCTTAATAGTAGCGCATCCTCAGGAGGGAATACTTAATGGGATGTAGAAAGCCTATCAAAAGAAAAGAACAATAATCATTTATTCTCCTTCCCCTTGGCAAACTGAGGACAGAGGTATAGGATTTCTATGGCAGTGTTTCTAACTCTATATTGGCAGCCGCTATTATTTATTAATAATGATATTCATGTGTCTTGAAGCTCTTAGCCTCTTGACTTAACTGGGACTCAACTAGTCCTCTTAACTAAGACTACTGAAGAATCGCACCAGCCTCAGACCTATCAGACCCTAAAACTAAGCCCACATTTTAACATTCTGAAGCTCTTCTCGGGCAACAGACATGAAGCTAAGGGCCATGTGTTAATGGACTGCCTTCGAATCACAGGGTTTGAGACCACTTTTTAAGACCACTTTTAATATCATCCTTTTTAAGGGTTTTTAAGACCACTTTTCTTGAGAATTTCTAAAACATTCTTAAGTCTGTTTTTGAAAAATGAGAGTTTTTGCATCATTCGGTTAAGCATAATGGACAGTGAGTCCCAAAACAGATAAGAGGGGCCAGATCTTCCCCCAAAATGCCGGAACTAAAAAGAAAAAAAGAATGCGACAACTGCAGGAAAAGAGGAGGACCAGTACCCCTAGAGAAAAAACTGGTGGTTAAAGGGGCTTCGATGAAGGAAAAAGAAATTGGGATATGACAGATCATACAGCACATCCAGATTTCAGTAAACGGTTTGAAATAAAGTCAGTTAACCTTCTGAAGCCTATTGACTTTCTCTTCACCTTATCCTATTTTTACCTATGTGTCTCCTCTGCAAATTACTGTTCCTTTGCTGTATTGCTGGTATCACTAATGTAAATACTTTATACTGTAGTAGTTCAGAGAGGAACCATGGAGGGCACCACGTAAAGATTTTATTGTATTTATTAATAATATACCCACAATAAGACAGACTAAGAAATACTTTAAGTATTTTTAAGCAGCACATATTATATATGTGTGTGTGGGGGGGTGCTTTTAAAAATGTTTACATAAAATCTCAGTGATGAACTTAAGAACCTAGACATAAATTTTGAGAAAATGACAAGCTTTTAATCATATAATGGCACTTCACATAAATCAATACTATTAAGTATTTCAAAATAAATTCCAGAGCACATTACTAGCTAACATATACTGATTTTGTAAATGGCTTTTGGAGCTTTAAAGAGCTTTAGGTTTTAAATCACCAAGATAACCTATTGGAACAATGATCCTTCCATTACATTTGTAAGCAAACTAAAAGAAACCTGAAATTCACCTCATGAATTGAGCATATTATTACTTCTAAGAAACAATGAGAAATATGCCTTCTCAACAACAAATGGATGGCCCAGTGGGCTTGTGGGAAATATCTCAGGAGCCTCCCTACTTGATAACAACAGCTCTGCCTGTAAGACCTGGATAGGTGGCAGGATCTTCTCTGTTGTTTTCCCAGAATGCGCATTTTTAAAAATAGGAATGATCAAACTTTTAGGAACCCGTTTGTCTGCAGAGTCAGCCAAAGGTACTTCTTGAAAAATTATGATCACAGCAAGTTTTGGAAACATCCTGCCCCACCTTAGCCCAAAGTAAGGGAAAAACAAAATTCTTAAGACACTTTTGTCCAATACCCTAATTTTAAAGATAGGATACCAAGGCCCTCATAAAAATAGATATTGGAAACTTTGTTTTGTATATACCATTCACCCCACCACAGTGGCGGTAGTCAGAGAAAAATGCTGACAGAAAACCGTTTTCGACTTATTCTTATTGATTTCTTTCTTGTGGAAACAAGACAATGCTTCTGCCAAACTGTTAATGTTGCGTAAAAAATTTTCTGGAGACTTTCCAATGCTGAAATTCCTAATGACTGTCAGGTCGTCATTGTAAACATTTAAATGATTTCTTTACTATATGCCTTGTTTTCTGTTTGTTTGGAGCCTGACAATTTTTTCCCTTATAACTCGGAATTTTTTGAATGGGTACGCGGCCTAAAAATAAGGTGAAAAGACAAGTATTTTTTAACATTTGATAAAAGCTCACACACACACAATGTTTTAGATCTGTTGAGAATAACCTGAAATATTCTTTTACATTTTTTTATTCAAAAAAATTAGACGTCTTCTCTACCATTAAAAAATTTTAAGTTTGCATTTTTGTGAACAGACATATTTAGAGAATAACAAAGCATGAGATCTCCTTGTGTTTAAATTTATCTGATAAATCTAAGGAAATCAGGGTAAACATAAATTGTGTGTGTGTGTGTGTGTGTGTGTGTGTGTGTGTCTATTTCTGCTTTTCTGTCAGAGGTGCTCATTGGTTAATCAATTATAGCTATAGGGACACTGAGGAATGAGGGTAGGGAGTTTTGACGAAGAATTTTTTTGTTAAATATGTAATTATAAATAATATAAATACATGTAGCAAATCAGGAAAAGAATGAAAAAAAAATCACCTGGAATCCTATTATAACCAGAGATCTCCAACATTAATATTTCAAGTAATATTTCCATCAGTTAATGCTCAAATGCTATTTTTTCAGTCCTTACAAAGTATTTTTGGCTTATAATACTACAGTGTTCAGACCATGGGTTGAGGGAGGAATATCTGAATGCTTCTGGAGGCAAGGCAGGTAACAGAGTATGGTGAACAGGTTGGGAATTTTGACAAAATAGAGAGTGAAAACCTCCTCAGAAGTGGGTACATTTAGGAATGTGTAATATTTCATGCGTATTGTGAACCACTGCAGCCTCTACAGTAGAAACATGTCTGGAGTGCGGGTGGGAATAAGTGATGTGTTGGTATTTTCAACATGTCACCACAGACAAGAGGTTCAGGTTCTATTAGGAGAAGGACCTAAGGATGGTCTAAAACATTTAACACACCAGACGACACCAGGTTTCCATGATACCTCTCATGAGTTGAGTGTAGTTGAAGGCTTCCAATCATTTCATCCATCTTTTTAAAAAAATATAAGCCAATATTTTAAAATAGAAAAGAAATAAAAGGTTTCTTTTCAGTGTGTTATGCTTATATTCCAACTTTGAAACACTATAATTGGGGGTAGGAAGGGCAGTAATGGTACTTAATCTTGCAGATGATCTGAGGGATGGAAACACGTTAACAATAATTCCATGTGTTCCTGGCAATAGTGGAGGGAGGAGTGTCTCCTGTCTAGGAACCCAACATACTAGTTCTAGAAATACCATTCAAGTAACTGTCTATCCATAGGAAAAAAAAAACAAAAAACAAAAAACAAAAAACAAAACAAAACTGTCCATTTGTACATATTTGTAGCAGGTGCACAGTAACCTATATGGACATTAAAAATTGTATTAGTAAGTTAACAAAATCAAAGTGAAAACATTCAGAGACCAGAGCAAACCCCAGTGTAGGCCCATAGAGCCAGGGAGCCCTGATAAATGGTTTCTCTGTACCTGACTTCACTACCCTGTGAAATATGGCAGTGGATATCATCCACCATGCATGACCGTTGCTGACACGTCACATGTGCAGCACATACAATCGATTCTCAATAAATGTAAGACGTTATTTGACGAGTCATCATTAAATAAAAGTTAGCCCGAGAATATCTGATTGTAAGAAAAATACTAGCAGATTAGTTCTGAAAGCTGAAAACCAAATTTCAGCATCGAGTTCATTTCCAAAATGTTTATTTATTAGGATAGCAAAAACTGGAATTTCAAAGGGGGATGGGAATTGAACGCATACTTATGATGGCTGCATTTTATTATATGTAAGTTACTTCAATAAAATTGATTTCATCCAAAAAAGTCTGTGAATGAGCTCTAAATTCCCCTGAAACTGTAAGATTCCATTATCTTCCAAAGTCAGGTGATGTGTCCAAGGTTACAAATCATGCCGGAATACCAGCTTTGAGTTTACCACCACACTTGACCTACTGAGAAAACTTTAGAAATATGATGAAAGTGTATTTAATCTCTGTTGAGGATACAAACACACCTATTCATTGATAGTTCATAATTCACTTTTTATCATCACTATTTGTGATTTCTCAAAAAGTAAGCTGGTAGAGAATGCAAGGCAATGAAATGGAAACGTGGCCATAGTATATTAACTTTAGGTGAAAAAAAGTTGATTATACAACTGAATGATTCAACTTTTGTAAAAACATACGTATGAAAAGAAATTTTTGAAGGTGCCTACTAGATTATTAACATCAGTTAACTCTGAGAGGTGGGTTATAGATGATTTGTTTTTTCTTCTTCGTTTGTTAGCTTGTCTATATTTTTAAATGAAAAAAGTGAACAAGTATTAATTCTACAGTAATTTTAAAATAAATTAAAATATTACAACTAGAGATCATTGTGATTAGAGTGGAAATTACAAGTGGTCTGAGTTTGTGTAAACTAGAGGTTATAAAATCAGGAGATCCACAGACAAGTTTAAATTAGCTCTTTATTGACAGATTTCTAGTTTCTCTTGAAAAGTCTTAAGGCCTGAGAGCGCTGGACTAACACAGCCACTGCCCACTTCGGATGAACTCTTCATTCTCCAATTTGCCAAAATATAAGCATTCGAGTTTTCCACCTGTGGTCTAAACAGTGCAGCATTATAAGCCAGGAAAATTCCACAGGGGTTGAAACACAGCACTTGAAATTTAGCTGATCTCAATTTTCTTTAAATTTTAAAAAGTGTATTTGTGTACGTATGTGCATGCGTACACATACACTAACTGCTCGACTGCTAGACTGAAATGGCAAAATATTACTTGGAATGTACTAGATACATCTGGCTAGTAGAATTACGTGACTTTTCTTTTTCATGCTTTTATTTGTGTTTTTCAGATTTTCTAGAAGGAATAAATCATTTATAAGTAGAAAAAGTTTAGGAAAACCTTTTTTTTGGCTAATATCTCCTACCCCATTTCTCAATCTCTATAGATGCAATACATGAACCAATGAGAATCTATGACAGAAAGACAGTAATAGCTACAAACAGACAGACAAACACGCATACATACGCAGAATTTATGTTTAAGCACCCTGATTCCCGTGGGCTTTGTCCTGCAACTTTAAACCCACAGTTCCCTTCATGCTTTTTTATCTGTAAATATGTCCATTCGCAAAACAGCAGACTTAAAAAATGTTTAGTAGAGAAGACATGACTATTTATTTTTACTAAGAACAACTACAACTAGTTATGACGTAACAGAATTCATTTCAGATTATTTCTGATTAAACTAAATTGGTATAGAGTGGACTTCTATCAAGCATGAAAAAAATTGGTGTTTTCCTCTTATTTAGAGGCTGTGTATCTCTTCAAAAAAGTCCAAGTTTTGAGGGGAAAAAGAACTGTCAGGCTCTCAAACAAATACCAAACAAGCCATAGGAAAGAAATCATTTAAATGTTCACACTGATGACCTGGCTGGCTTAGGAATTATAAGCACTGGAAAGACTGCAGAAAATTCCTTTACACAAGTGGTTTGGCAAAGCGTTGTCTTGGTTTCGCAAGGAAGAAATCAGTAAGAGCAAACTTGAAACAGTTTTCTTTCTCGGTGGGTGGCGGGCGGGGCCGGGGGGGGGGGTTGTCATAAACTGCAAGTATTTTTTTTCCACTCTTTTAGGCATCAAAGAAAATTACAAAGACCTTTTGGCCCTGTCATGTATACTGAAGTTTTCGAAATCAATGAAATTCTAAAATTTATTTTTAAGGAACTTCTGAAAAAAAGAAAGCTGATTGTCAGTTTGGGACGGAAAGGAGTTGTTTTCACCTTTTAAGCATCTAGTGATATATTAAGACAACAAATGACTTGCATGCTACAAACGACTTTATGATAAAAAGTCCTCTGTCATTTAACTAGCAAGAAACATGGCCATATCCTTACCTAAAGACTGGTAGAGCTCTGTCATTTTAGGATGGTCCCAGCAAGTTGTTTGGGTCTCGTGGCTAAAACATAAAATACAAAAAGAGACTTTAGAATTTATAATGGGTAGTAGAGAAAAGGAGGGAAACAAAAGCCTGCTTTGCTTTTTAATCAGTTGGCATCTTTACTTCAAAGGACTTTCATTGTGTAATGCAGAATGTTTATCTTACAAGCAGAGAAGCCCCTACCTTTGCTTTCAAAAGTAAAGGCAATACGAACGTTATTTAGTAACCAGAGTTTGTTTTTCTTATGCACCCACAAGCCAGTTGAACTACTGTTATAATAAAATGACCTCGTTACGTAATTAATAATAGAAAATCAGGGTTTCTTCACCTGTCCAATGCAGAACATTCAGAAAGGACACTGACAAGTGTTATTCAATTCTGTCAAAGCGATACTGGACATTAGTTCAATACATAAACCACCTCACTTCTCATTTGCTTTTACTGCCCCTGACGTTTTTCTATTACTCCTTTTCCATATCCAGATCTCCTATCCATGATAGCTGTATTTCATTTCAGCTCAAGGTATATCCATTGCCCAACTAACATATCATACCTTCCCTCATCCTATTACTTGTCGAATGTCTTTTTAAATAGGTACTCTACACACCACTGCACCTTTTCCTACATTTACTTGGGCCTGAATGAAGCATTCACAGCTCTCTTCCATTTCTTGGAGTTTAGCAAAGTGTGGTTGCCGGCTATCAGCTCCTGCCACAAAAAGAACAAAACACCCTTGTTCCTATTCCAATTACATGAATAAACCCGGGAGAGATAACTACATATACTTTTCCTTACTTTGGCCCATCTACATAAATCACCATAGCATCATATTTCCACTTTTCGGGGATTACATGACGGGCTTCGATACAGTAAAACACAGCCCTGAATGATTATTTTGGTACTCATACTCAGAGCCTAGTCATCATCTTTGGGGGAAGGGTGAGGAAGGAGAGGGGAGAAATAGCTTAAATGTAGACACTTCAAGGGGAGCAGACAGCACAGAGGGCACACAGAGAAAGGAGTTTGGGGAGGCAACAATGTCAAGTAATCTCAGCATAAGTTTCAAATCCTAGGACTGGATTCTGGCTCTGCGCCCTACTAGCTGTGAAATTTGGGGCAAGCGTGCTCGCCTGGGGGAGTTAAGGGATTAGTTGATATAGGTTAGATGACTGGCACCTGGTCGGTTTATTATGTGATCCTCACCAGTGCCCACTAAAAGCAAAACTTTTATTTATTGATTAAAATATAAGTATGTCAGCCAAGCCTAAGACCCTTTGTAGAGAGCAAAAACAACACTCAATGTGATTTACCTCTGTTTTAAAAAAATAAACACAAAAGAGAAACATTTATTGTTGTTTGATAAATACGATGTGATCGTAATGTCACAAAAACATGTGGACATTCCCTAAACTGTACAATTTCAAAGACCATCCCTCAGATATTTCCCATTTGGTGATTAAACGGTAAAGGCTACTGAAAGAAATTTACAAGATAATGTTTACTAGCAAAGGGCTATTTCAGTCTCATCCAAACATGCTCATTTCTGCTTTACTTTTCCACAGAGACAATTCCACAGAGACAATTCACATTTGAGGAATGCAACAGGGGCTTCTCAGGCATTGGAATGTACTAGAGTGATGTCCAAGTCTTTAAAGAACAAGAAGAGCAGAAGACGCGGTCCATGCTTTAGGGGGTTTTAGGAAGCCCCATGACCAAGCTGGTTTCTGATCTAGAGAAGGGGTGGGCGGGCCAGGTACTTTATATGCACAGCACAAGGAGGCTGCAGCTTGCAGCTTCATGGAAAAAGTGTTGCTTGTTCTCAAGCGTTTTTTAGCTTGGAAAGTGACTGTGTACCAATTGCGTACACAAGTGCCCAGCAAGGAAAGGTTACCTTCTACTGAGACCACCCTGCATTTAAGTCTCTGCCATTTACAAAGGCCATGTATATGCAAGCACCAGGGAGGGAGGAAGGGAGAAGGGGGAGAAAGCACATATGTGCACACGTACAGGCCTTTATTACACACACTATGTAATAATAGCGTTCCATCTCCACGACACATGGGAGGACTGTAGCATCTTCAATGGATGGGCAGAAAAATGTCTGATTCAGCTGATAAACCTAACCAGGCAAAGTGAACCACTCCGAAAAGCCACCATCCAATGGACTTCAAATCCGAGGAACTTGGGCAAGAAATAACTTGCAGCAAATGCAATTCGAAAAGAAAAGAGAAACTTGCATTCAAGTGACAGGAGAATCCCACATTGAGGGAATGAGAGCTTCATGTAGCTCCCTCTTTCTAAAAAAATTAAAAAAAAAAAACAAAACAAAACAAAACAAACAAAAAATTCTCACGACTGTTGATATCCTTATATTTCTACTTTTAAGGAATTTATTCCAGTGGTTAAAAATTATGAGAAGGATTTTAGAAAAAAAATAGAAGAAATTCTAAGTCCTGACTTCTATCCCCTGCTTCCTATGTTACCAGATACTAGTCCTTTCTAGGTATTCATTGTCCCAAGTACCTATGATTCTGGGGGACTTGAATAACCTAGATAAATGACCTCAAACCAACCCAAAAGCCAATCTTCCTTTACCTTCTTCCCCTCCAACACAAAAACCTTTTATTTTTAAGCCATGCAAAGTAACTAGGAAAACAGATTTATATTTCACCTTTGCAGTCTTAGTTTCATTTCAATTGCAAACCAGTATCAAGCAAAAGAAGTGAGCACAAGTGGAAAGAAAATAAAGGGTGTGACTAAGCCTCAAAACTAGAAAAAAAATCTTTTAATCATTTAATGCTAAAAACGACTGGCAACATTGCTGAAATGACTTCAGATTTTTTGATAACTGTATGATGAAACAAATATTCACTTCATTGTATGTGGGTATTTTCAATCTGTGGTGAAGTCAAAGCCCTAGTGAGACATTATTTAACCCCTCAAATAGACAGGAAAGATGAATATGAACAGGATGAATCGCTAAACATAAATCTGCATAACTGATATCTACATCCTACCTTACAGGACAAACCGCTTATTTTGTTGTTTGTGACCAATATAGATTTTACAGCTCTATTTATTACTCTATCTTCAAAAACAGTAGAGAATTCTCAGTAACTCCATGAGAAGCAGCTTGGGTTTACCTGGAATATACAGACAATGCTGTGCTGGGGAGGTGGTGGTGGAAGGGTGGGTGGTACTATTTTTGGTAACTGTCTCTTTTTTGCACTTCATTTTTCATATCGGAAACTCACTCCCCATATACCATGCCCAACCAAAAAAGAAATTCTGAAACCTGTTCACACGTTAGTGGGTACATCTTTGGATCAAAATTCTGCACGTACATTAACACAGAGAACAGCTTCGTAAATAATCCTTAAAACACTCTTTCAGTCTTTAAAATATGTTACTGATTTTGACCCTGCTGGTTCCAAAGTCTGGCATCATATAAGCCTCTCCAAACAGCCTTCAAACTCTGATTCCCTCCCCTCTTTTTTTTTAAAGTGTACAAACTACAATTTGTAAATCTCTTCTTTTCCCTTTTAGTTGAGGGCCTGACAGGAAGCTGATACAAATTAAAATAACAAAAGATCCCGGCAACATCTACTTGTCAATAATAAGAAATTAAAGCATTACTCTACTGAGTCTAGGGCTGACCTAATTTCCTACCATACAATTTAAATTTTCTCTCACCTTCTTTAGTTTCAAGTAGTGTGCAAGGTTATTATAACCGCCTCAGAGCTGTTCCTGCTGTCAGTGCTGGAATAATCAGACTTATTGAAATTGCTTTTTTAGTTTCTTAAAAACAAACATTAAACACTTATAGAAAGTAACAAATTTCTACGCTCTTGCCGGGAAAATGGCAGTTGCCTAATTAAAATAAGATTTCTTCTGCCACCAGTGTTATTTGGTACTGAAAATATTCCAAACAGTTGCCTAAAAAAAAAAAAAAAAAAAAAAAAATCTTTCCATTACTTCCCAGGGGAGAAACTAATCGCTATGCAGATATAAAAAGGTAGCATTCTCTTGTGATTTGCAGAGGATTAGAGTTTGGCTTCATATATAATGTGGAGCCCATTGATCCACACACACAAAATCATTTCCCTTTAATCTGGGGATCTGACTTGTTCTAGAGGAACCTTGGCATTTGCATTCTGAATGTTGAACTTGGCTTGCATTGCTGGAATACTGGCAGGGTGGGAATGGGAAAATTTATTTAAAAGTTTCTGCTACTGTGGGGAGGGGGTTTAGAGGGGTCGGTGTCAATCAAAGCCATCAGAAATCCTATTCTAGTCCCATTTTCTTTTACCCTGGGCTATTGAGCATTTTATTCTGCTTGGCTCCAGCCAGGGCAGATGATTGCCTCGGTGACTGTTCCAGCTGTTACTTGTCCTCGTTCTATTTGCTTTTTAGGGCTTAATTCCCACCCACCCTCAACTTTGGCCAAAGCAATTTCACTTCAGGGTCGTGTCCAATCCAAGATCAAACAATGATGACTGAAAGCAATTCCACAGTGATCAAGGGTCAGAGACCTTTCATATAACCGTGTTGTTTCATTTGCTCTTCCAGCTTCTCCAAGAGCAATTGTATCCTCCAAAGAAGGGATTTTGGCACAAAGAAATAAAAGAAAATCTAGGCAAAAGAGAAAAGGTGATGAGGGGTGACAAGGAGAGGTGACAGGGATAAAGAAGCAGAAAGACCAGGAAGAGCTTGTTGGCCAAGGAAGTATGTAGATTTCACTTAAAGACTTTGGTTCGCCACTTAAATCAGATGGATTTTTTTCATGTTAAAGCATTTTATAATTAATAATATGTCTCCCTCAGGGAACTAAACCCCTTTGATTTAGGCTTCGAACTTGGCAAATTTAACTGAGATAAACAAAGTGTCCTGCCCTTTTCACTGCCACGATCGGCTCAGGAATGACAAACTTTGCTTCAAGACGAGCACCGACACCTGGAGAAATGCGAGAGACGGACACTCAGAAATGCCTCCACACTCAACCCCAGAAGGTAATGTAAAAAAAAACAAAAAAACAAAACCTGTATCCTCTGTGTCAAATCCTTAACTTCTAGCCTTTAAATTGCTTTTTTTTCCTTTCCTGATTTCTGCGAGTCTTGGGCAGGAGACGAACACAGTAGAAAATGCAGCTAGGGAAATGTCAGTTGGAATCCTCGGAAGAAATCAGGCAGAAAGTTGACCTTTTGGCACTTGCAGTGCAATGGAAGGTAGAGCTGCGCGCACCCCTTTCTTCTGCGAGGTCGAGCGACGGTTTGGGAACAGCCTGTCTGGCTCACGTCCACACAGACAGCCCGGAAAGGAGCAAAAAGCTCCAGCGGCCCCAATCCCAGCGTGGGGACCGCGCCTGTCCCCTCTGGGTACGGTGAGAAATCAGTTTTTTTTTTTTCTCTCTGAGGCCATCCCAAAGCCAGGGAAAGGGGGGGTCCCCGCGAACCCGGCGCCGGGGAAAGCCCCGGGGGCGCACCTGCAGCAGCGCCGGCAGGGACTCGTGGGGGAGGTTCCTCGACGCCCGCTGCCCCGAGCCCAGGGTCCAGCCGCCGCGCCTATCCAAGTTTTGACCGCCTGGGCTTGCCCCCAGCTCGTGCCACAAGTGCACGGATTGCGGCGATTCGAGGGGGCCGCGATGCACTTACCCTTTGAGCTGTTCCCTCATGGCTGCAAGGGCTCCGCGGTCGGGGGAGGGCGAGCGGAGGAGTGAGCTTCTCAGTGCCGCCGGGCTCCCGAAAGTCGAGCGCCGCCGCCGCCCAGGCTCGCAGCTGAAAGCACTGCGGAGGAGCCGGCGCGGGCTGGCGGGCGGGCGGGCGGGCGGGAAGGGGGCGCTGCGGGCAGACGGGGCGGGGCCAGGCCGGGCTCCGCCCCCACCTAGCGACCTGGGAACCCGGACTCCCCGCGACCCCGCAGTCGGGGCTTTCCAGACAAAAAGGCAAAAGAAAAAGAAAGCCAGCAAGACAGAGGAGGTAAGGTAGTCTTAGAAACCTGGAAACCACACACCGTCCTGCTGGCAGCTCCTTAAAACCTCCAGCGAGACTACTTGTTGCCCAAATAAATGACCTAGGTGCAAATGACCTCATCGCAGATCATTAAGAGTGTGGGCTGTTTTCTTTTTAGAGACTGAAAGAGGAAAATCACAAGCATAATTCTACCCCTGTCGATTGAAGATGAAGGTGGCGAGGCTGTAACTAAACGAGCTTCTTAAGAAGCATTTGTATGTGTATTTGTGTTATAGCAGTGGTTCTTACGGTGTAGTCCTGGCCAGAAGGATCAGCATCTCCTGGGAACTCCTTAGAAACGAAAATGCCCGGGCCCCAGCCCAGACCTACTGAATCAGAAACTGAGCACGCTGAAGTTTGAGAACCACTGATAGAGATAGACTTGAAATAAACCACCACCACCAGTGGCGTGGCACGGTTTGGTCTTTCAGTATTCTTTTAGAGAAATCTCAAAGGGAAGCATTCCCAATGGAACATTTTACTGGAAAAGTTACAGGGCATAGACAGTTCAAATATTTCTAATCTTCGAGTTTGCAATATGATGATACAGATTAGCTATGCAAAATTATTTCGAACTTGGAAATATTCCGAAAAGAAGAAAGTTTTTATTACCACAAGAATTTTTCACAACCTTCACATATCTTCCATAAGAGTCCAGAGTATCTTATGATAAACTCCCTTAGTGGTTTCATTGTCTCTCTTTGTCCATTTATTTTGTTGGCCTGCTTTTCTTTTTATCTTCTTTTAACCATTTCAGTTTCAATCGCTCTTCTGGTTTATTCATTCCACCTCAGTTTAGAGTTTAAAACGTGCTCCCCTTTTTCTTTTTAAAGATCCCCCTTTTTTTTTTTGCTCAACATTTTCCCTGTAAAATGTTCGAGCTGAAATGACTCTAGACATCAGTCTCCCGTTATTGTCGGCTATAGTGTGGCACAAGAGACAAAAAATAAAGTATATGAACAAAAGGGGGGGGTGTTGCCAAGTTTCTTCACTATGCTGGCAAACCAAATAAAAATATAGACAGTATCACTAAAGACATGTGAGTGTAGGTATGATTGGTAATGCAAATATAGCACTTTCTGGCATTTTGCCTCATAGACTGAGGCTTGTTAGTGCTGTCTTTTAAGCAATTTTGAACCAGTGAATTGTGGAGGCACCTACTATCTCCATCTGAGGGGAGGCCCACTAGGTTTCGCTTTGGGTCAGTGTAGATTCTAGGTCTGCCCCTGTCTTTGACTGGAGGAGGATTAGTGTTCTGTGATGAGGAAGTAGTGGCCTTTACAATATGTCAGTTATACAATCTCTGTGTCACTGTAGCAAATCATTTAAATATTGTTTATATTAATTTCAATGAAAAGACACAAACTTCGCAGCATGGACATTTGTAAATATTAGAAATTGATCAAGTAAAGGTATACAACACCTGTACAATGAGTTGTATTGTGTTCTCTTCCCTTCTCGTTTTGTTTGTTTGTTTGTTTGTTTTACACTTTTATCTGCTCAAGATTCAGGAGTTCTGATATGTTTCCCTAAAATATAAATGTTTGTCCATTTTCTCAGCATATAACTAGGAAACTACTAGGAACACTTCGTTAAAAAAAAATGGAAAGTAAGAAATCACTATTCAGGTTTTTTTCCTTAAATTTGACAGATGGCAATCCTCAAAAATACATCTTTAAGTTCTTTTTTAAACAAGAGTTATATGCACTTAAAGACTTGTTCCCAAATCTTGATGTTGTTTTAGAAATTAAATATTGAAAGTATTATTAAGAAATAACATTGGCATCACAGTGACTGTTTTGTTATCAATTTCAGTTAGATTATGAATTTTGCTCTTTAGGGAAAGACTAAGAAGAGAACATAATTTATATATCTTCATTTCATATGTAAAGTATATAGTGATGCCATGTATGCTAATACAGTAATTACTTATTTACGATAGCCCTTATTATTATTATGTTACTATTACTATATTGATGCGAGCCACAGGTATGAAAAGAGTATGAGGGTTCTGCCACCAGAGAAAATTTAAGTTGAAATCTTGCCTCCATTCTCCCCTCCAGCTCTCTTCTCCACTCTCCCTGTACTCCAAGAGGTTGGACCTCTGTGGATTGCATCCATCAGGCTCTCTTGCCTTTTGGCTCTTCTTTGCTTTCAGTCAATGGAAGGCAATGATGAAAGGCTTATAGCACGAGATGATAGGGCAGGAGAAGAGAGCCGTTTGAGTATTTATTCTCCAAGTTCCTTTCTGTTGGCCTTGAGGCTGGTGGTACCTGAGTTCCTTTATCCGCAGCCACAAGTCTTGTTGGACAGTCATTTTTACAGCATCAGCATTCTGCAGGTGACTTAAACCATTCCCTTCCCCTTGTCTTTGTTCTTTCGCTTACCCTGCCCAGATTTTTATAAATAGCCTTTTCATTACACTCTCTTCAAATAGCATTTTTGAATGTACTATCTGTTTTTCTTAGGACCCTGACCAAACAGGGACCCATCCAGTCAAAGCCACCCTCTGAGGTACTAGACTGGATGCTGAGTGTGGACCACTGAGGGAGGAGAAAGGTAACTTCACCTGTTGGAGCCGAAAAGGAGACCGAGCTCATTCACTGGATAGATATTTCTAGAATCTTCCTCTGTAGGCCCAAAAGGAGCTTCTGGCTTTGGGGGATGAAGGCAAGTCAACAATTATGAATGGAGATAACAGCAGGAGTGTAGGTGAAGAGGCCACAAGCAGCTTCTTCCCAAGAGTTCAGTGCTGTCCTTGGTCTTCGGGAGAAAATGTCAGGATGGAGATTAGAGAGGGTGGCCAAATTGAGAAGGACCTAGTGTGATGATCTAGAATTTGACCTGTATCATGAAAGCTATGGGGCAGCTTTTTAAAGAAGAAATTTAAACATGAGTGTGGCTGTCAGATCTGTCTTTTCGAAAAATCACTCAGGCAACAGTGCAGGGCTACATCAGCAGAGCTTGGAATTAGGTGACCAGATACAAGGTGACTGCAGTAAGATAAGGATCTGAACGATGGATGTGGAAGAGAGAGTGGAGGAATAATAAATAAGGCAAAATCTGTAAGAGTCTTGACTGATTGGATGTATGAACGGAAAAGAGGGAAGACCAAGGGCAGTGCTCCTCAAGTTTGGCCACTACTGGAATCACCTGGGGAGAGCTAAAAAATTCAAATGCCTAGGTCTCATCACCTTGAGATTCTGATTTAATTAACCATGGGCAGTGGGATTTTTAAGGCTCCCCAGGTGTTTCTAATATGCAGCCAAGGCTGAGGATCACTGTTCTAGGGTGACTCCCAAGACTGGAGGAGTGATATTCACCAAGGTAGGAATTTCAGGAGCAGGGAGCAGGTTTAGGCAGAACAGGGTCAGGGAGAGATGATGAGTTTGAGGTGGCAGTGTGATGTAAAATTGAAGGGCTCCAGGACATTTAAGTCTGGAGTTCAGAGGGAAGATGTCTGGATTGGAGCTATTGCTTTGAAATGTGAGTATTGTAGGGCCATCAGTTTGGATGAGCCCATCTAGTGGAGGGTGTGAAAGGACAAGGGCAGAGGCCAGGTTGCTCCTGTCTTCCACAAACACATCCTTTTCCTTTTTAGGTTGCTTATAATTTCATTGTTAGCCTGATTTTTACCAGTGTCAAAATGAGGAGCAGAAAGTGAAAAGAAAAAGGCAGGGCATGATTTGCACTGGGCACTTGCCTGGGGATGGCCCTGAGGGACTTCACCATATTCTAAGGGTCCAGCTCCTTTCTAGCTCCAAGAGGCTTTATCTGAACTGCTTTCCCCCCTAACCAATCTTCGGTATAAACAGCATCATTCTAAAAGTCTATTTGGAATATAGGCATTGCCTCGATTAATCATAATTCACATTCATAGTAAAATTTCAACATTTGGGTATCCAGTAAACACATAAGGATTCCATGTTTCTCTTCGCATAGTACAAGTATTAGCCACGAACAGTGAATCAGACATCTAACAAATGCTTACAATGATGGTGAGTCATTGCTAGTTAGGGCAAATACCATGGTGTACCAATTAAAATATGTATAACAATCCCTTTAGATCAATCTGAAACCAGCATCTTCTGGATATAATAAGTATATCCAGTCAGTTCACATTAACTAGTAAATGAAGAGGCCTCTACATTCAGACACAGAGCACTTCACATCCACACAAAAGCCTATTTTTCCAGGCCCTTCCCCTGCGGGGAGGCAGAGTAAGCCAGGCTGAGGAAAGCTCTCTGAGCCAGCTGCCATCTAAACCAGAGATTTCACCAAACAGGTTCCAGATAAAGTCAAATTCAGCCTTACCCTCATGTAGTTCTCTTTTGATAAGATTTTTTAAACTTCACAGAGCCACCTATATCAAACAGAACGTCTAAAAAGATGTGAAGTTGAGCATCTTCACTAAAATAAAGCCACACTTCATTAACCTCACAGGCCGGTGGTTGCTTCCTGGGAAAGAATTCCAAGTACCTATTAGCCTGCCAGCTACAGCACTACCACATACCCACCTCCTGCTAAAAATGGATAACTAGTTAAGGTGGTTCAAGCAGATCTGACAATAGCATTCCTGGTCCACCTTAACAACAGCTCAAAGCTGTAACTACTTGTCTGCCTTTCCCAAATGATTGTGCCAAATAACAGGAATTTCAAAACTAGGCAGAAATTCTGACACTCTGTATAATCTCCCTTCCTCTTCAGCTACAAATAAGGCTTTGTATTCGATTAGACTCACAGCAGGTGAAAACCCCAATTAGTGAATTCATTCTGGGGCCTCTTTCTACCTTCCTCCCACACACCACAGTTAAAAAAATAAGGGAAGTCAGTCTTTTCTCAAATCACAAATAAATTAACCCTTTGATCTACCCAATCAAGCCATTTACCACTTGAAGAATTTTCACAGGAAAATGGGAGGATGTTCAAAGACTTGTCATTCTTGATCTCACATGGGGGTTATAAAATTTTATTTTGCCAGATTTTATTGTTTTCTTTAAATCCATAAATACTCACAGATTTTCTGACCAATCTAGAAATTATAGTTTTTCTTTCTACCTGAAAAGTCACAAAGCCAGTATCATCTAAAGAATGATTAATGGACAGTCTGCTACCAGAGAGAATTATTTTTAAGTTATGTTCTTATTTTGGTGTATTTCGGGTGAGAAAATATTAAATTTTAGTTTAAACGCTATGCTTTGGCCTCAGGAAGTGCACGAAGTCTATATTTCATATTTTGTAAATATTTGTCAAAGGAAATTCGTCATCGGACAAGGATAGAGGTTTGGTTTGAACGTTCAAAAAAAAAGACAGCTTTAGTTCTTAGAGTGATTTACTTATACTTTGTCAATTGCTTCTCTGGAAATAATTCACAACCCAGTTTTATGTATGAGCATATGATTAAAAAAGAGCAGCTTTGTCTTTTTTAATTGTTTTAGTCCTGTCACTTTTCTTGAAACAAGTCGTAGGACTTATTATCCACAGGAAAATACTGAACATATATCAAATAGTAACGCAGCTTTTAGAAGTAGTCATCTGTTACTGTCAGAGGTTCATTTCATTCTGAAGCTTTTTAATTAAAATGCAAAATTCTACATACATGCCTGCCTAAATTACCCCTTTCTGAAATACTTGAATTTCATAAAAAATGTTAAATGCTAATGTAACCATTTTTAATACTTATGACTTGGTTCTTGAGATTTGGAAAAAAGTAAACAAAGGAATTACCAGTCAATTACATGAACAAGGAAGTCATTCTAAGTTGAAACAGATAAGGAAAATTAATATTCAAATGCTGCTGAATGAAGACACCAGGTTTTTTTTCTCCTTGGAGATGAATATCTACCAGAATCAAAAGCAGCCTCTCAATCTATATTCCAGCAGAGGCATTAAGGCAGGAAGGCAGAGCTTCAAACTAATTCTGCCCCTTAGAGCTAGTCACTTAACCCTTAGAGGTCAGTCACTTAACCCCTCTGGAGCTCTGTTGACTCATCTGTAAAATTCAGATAATACTGCACAAGGCTATAGTGTGGCTCAAATGACATAACGACTATGAAAGTGATTTGGAGGCTGAGAATGCTATGGTAATGCAAAGTAGCCTGTCATGCAGGTATAATTCCTTAAAAAGAAAACCCAATATGTCCAGGAATACTGTTAGGAATATAGCACGAAAAAAATTCAGCATAGTCACTTTAACTTTTCATTCTTAGACTGTTGTGTGAAGGGAAAGGAGAGAGGCCCAAGAGTTTCGGTCTTTTCTCTTCAGCAATTTGCAAAAGGAACCTTTCCTCCTTTTTTTTTTTTTTTACATTTAAGAAGAGAATAAGAGGGTAAAATAAGATTTTTTTTTTTTTGCAAGTGAAATCACTAACTAGGAGCCTGAGATAGGAGTAAAATTCACACATTCAGCCATTGTTTTGGAGGGGCTGAGGTTAAAATATAAATACTATTTACACACGTTAAAAGGTATAGTCACATTCACATTGTCAGAGAGAAGAACCCTGGAGTAGTGACAGATCAAGTGAATATTGGTTTCCTGGGGGCCAATGGAAGAGAAAGATCCCTTATATCCTGAGGGAGAAGTTCTCTTGGTGGCAGGAATGTGCTATGGATGTGGTAGGAATTCCCCACAAAGACAGGAATCCAAAAAAGGGGAAATGGAGGTAAAAACCTGTTTCATTGATTAATGATTTACCAAGAGATGTATCTTGTACTCCAACTCTGGTTTATTCTGTCGAGGCAGTTTTTGAAGATGAAAGAAAAATATGAATGCAAGGAATTTTGATTAATCCACAGATTTCCAAGAATATTTTTCATGTTCTGCATATAGACTAAGTTTCTCTGTTAAAGATTTCCCTATATTCATTCCTTTAAATCAGGGGTCCCCAATCCCCAGCCTCGGAGTGGTACCCATCAGTCCATGGCCTGTAAGGAACCAGGCCACACAGTAGGAGGTGTGTGGCAGGCAATCCAGTGAAGCTTCATCTGTATTTGCAGCCCCTCCCCAGCATCACCCCCTCAGCCCCACTTCAGATCATCAGGCATTAGATTCTCATAGGAGCACCTGTTCCTGGTGCCAAAAAGGTTGGGGATTGCTGCTTTAAATGACTGCAATCATGGTGTATTTATGGAGCACTTATACATGTCTTTGCTTATCAAACTCTTTTTATTTTTCTTTACTATTATTTACTAAAAACTGGGAAGTGTTTTAGGATAGACATGGAAATATATAAAATTTTCAACATTGTAATCAGGTTTCTTTATCAGGGGGCCTCGACCATAAGGAGCTTATAATCTAGTGGGGGTGGGGGAGCAGATAGACTCATACATGACTAAATATATTATCAGATAGATTATAAATACAGAAATAGAGAAATAAAAATAATACGCACAAAGGGAGATGTGGTCAGCCTGACCTCCTGGGATTAGGGAACATTCAGTTCAATTAAAACCTAACTAGGCTTAAATTACCAGGTTTCATTCATGTTATTGTTAGTGTATGAATTGCCGAAGCAATTTCTTAAATTGACTCTGTGAGCTAATCTCTCGCATTAATAATTTACTAAGGCACAGATTTTTAATGTTAACATACTAATGTGTTATGAAATCATATTATGCTTTTGTGGAATTCAAAAAAGTATTAGGCCGATATTGGGTTTTATATCTCAGGAAGGCTAATATGCAGAAAATATTTCTGTCCCCATTAGAATTATCAAATCACATTTTTGAGTTAGTATCAAGACTCTAGTATGGGAATCTAGGTCCTCACTCTCATCCCTTAGAAGCCAACAAAGAATTGCAAGCCTCTTCTCATATGATGGATAGAGAAGGAAAAATTGGCATCGCTTATACTTTTGATTATTTCTCTTTTTAAATAGAATTAAATTTGGTGTGGGAAGAAATAAGTGAGGAAAAGAGGATATGGATCAGAATGGAAATATATGCTGAGGAGACTATTATAATAGCCCAGTTAAGAGATGAAAAAGGCCTAAACTAAAAAAAGTAGCACTGGAAATTGGTAGAAAGGCTGAATTCAGGACAGGTTATAGGATAGAACCAACGCTACTTTTCAACCAACCAGATGTGAGGGCTCAAGGAAAGGGAAGACTCTAGGATGTTTTATAATGGCACCATTAGCTGAGGATTCACATTTGTATAATATACTATGTATGTATTTATACCTTGCAATGTTCCATAGAGGTTTTAGACAAACTTGTAAGACCATATAAATTTCAAAAATTAATAGATTAAATCCAGATTAAGGAAATAGAAATAGAATAAAATATTAAGAAGGGAGGAAATGTTAGCACACAGATATGAAGATCATATGGCTTGATATGGTTATTAAAACTTAGCTGTGCACACCCACCAGAATGAGAAAGACAAATAATACAAAGTGTGAGAAGGATATGGAGCAACTAGAACTCTCATGCTTTGCTGATAGGAATGTAAATTGGTACAACACATTAGAAAACTGTTCGGCAGAATCTACAAAAGCTGAACACATGCATAATTTATAACCCAGAAATTTCATTGCTCGATATATTTCCAAAAGGGATGTATACGTATATTCACCAAATGACATCTTTTAGAATGTGTATAACATTATTCTATGTACAAAATGTTCATCAACAGTAGGATATGTAATCAATTACAGCATATTCACACAATGGATTATTATACAGCAATGAGAATGAACTTCATACAATAGTATGAATGAATCTGAGTTTGAAAAAGCCAGGCATGAGAGAGTACATATGGTACAAAAAACAAGCCAGATTAATTGATGGTGTTCAAAGTTGAGATAGTAGTTACCCTTGGAGGGTGGATAAGGTTTGGAAGGGGCACAAAGAGACTCCTGGGTAATGATCTATTTCTTGATCTGAATGCTGGTTACATGGGTGTGTTCAGATTGTGAAAATTCATTGTACTATATACTTAAGATTAAAACGATTGTCTGTGTGTCTAACATTTCAATAAGAAGTTTTTTAGAGGTACTGAGGGGAAGTTAGGTAAAGGATGCAGCAGCAGCACAAGTTTGTTCCACTTGGTTTGAGGAGTGGTGGTGTGAGGAAGTATCCAATGTCTGGGAAGATGAGTAAGTGTGGAGTGTGTGCAGTTAAGAATCAGAGCATTACAGAAAGATGAAACACTATGACTAAAGCTTCATAACAGTCCCAAATCCTTATACCACGCATAGGTGATTCAGTCCCTGTTCAGCTTAGTACAGAGCTTGTAAGATGAAGACTATGATAAGAAACCATGAAGTGATGTGATTTATTTATGCTAAAAATTAGAAGACTACGATATACATTTATTTAAAAAAAAGTCTTTTAAAAGAGGTATAACTTGACTGTGGGCTTTCTGGAGACCAAAACAAAGGAAAAAATATAAAAGGAAATATAAATGATTTTATTATTTGGATTATTGATAAGAAGAAAAAAATATAATTCTTTCAATGAAGCAAAGCAAAATCCAAATTCTGCTCTGAGATCTAAATAAAATTATTGCATGGATTTTTCAGATGGGAGACACTATGCGATGTCAATCTTCAGCAAATTTCTTTCAGTGGTTGTCTTCAGAGTGGCCCTCAACATAAGCTAAGAATATGATGCACCTGAATTGAAGCAATCTTATGGGGATCAATACAAAAGTGGTCCAAGAAGGCAGCTTTCTGATGGTCAGTCCTGAGGAGGGTACAGTATCTTCTTAAACTGCAGGTCATGAACCATTAATAGGTAATGAAATCTATATAGTGGATCTTCACTAATATTGTTTTTAATGAAATAGAAAATGTGAGAATGAAGATACGAGAACACAGTAAGGGTAAGTAACCCTTTGTGAAATCCTTCTTTCCATTATACGAATACAAGTAGATAGAAAAATATTTATAGATATAAATATGTATGTGTATTTGCATGGGATGATATATAAAATATAATTTTTATGTGGATTGGTCAAAAAAGATGAAAGCTAGAGATCTCTACTGCATAGAGAAATGGATGGACTACATGCCTATTGGACAATTACGCATAAGTATTACTTCTGGAAGAAAGTGTGGGGCAGCTAGTTGGTAGTTTCATTCCCTGGTAAGGGCTGGAACATTACAAGAGACTGAAGGAGGAGGAACAAGTTAGGGAGGCATTCAAGTCTGAAGTTCTAGCCACAGGAGGTGCTTCAGGGGCTGAGAATATGTTTCAATTTTTAGGGAGTGTCTTCTCTGCCAGCTGTTTGTTTGGGAGGCTCTTTGAGAGTACACTTAGAATCACTCAGCCTTTTCTTTTTATTCCAAATGGCATGGTGATATTGCCACATTGCAGAAGGAAAAACATTGCTGCTAAAAGTATTGTCAAGGAGAGTAACAAGTAGCTCACACTACTATACACAACTGCATGTTGCTTGTATGAGCAACACACTTCAAAACATAAACTGAGAAATAATGCTTCTGCTCTCATCCTGTAGTGGGACCTCATTTGAAGCCCTTGCTAGAGAACCCAGGTCTAGGCTACCAAATGGGCAAGTATGTGCCTGACAGAGTGGTGACATTTTAGGGCTGAATGATCCCCGTTCTATTTAATAATCTATAAATTCATTCTATTAAGTGTTTGGGGAAATTTATCTGAATATTTATGAAGACTAATAATGATTATGTTTATAAAAAAAGAAGAAAAGATTCTCATATGACTGTAGAAATATTTTAGACAGCATATGGCTAAGAGGAGATTGAGCATATTAAGAGTAAAAATAACAACAGCTTTAATAATAAAATTCTTTTCAAAAGAGTGACCAGCTAGGAGAGTAACTAGAAAGGAAGTCACAATTTTTCTTTCTTCCATATTAAATCACAGCAGCATTCATTAAATTCCCAGTAGTAACAAATGATTAATTAACTATAATTCTCATCAGTGTTTTTTACCTTTTAAAATCACCAGACTATGGATATTGTATTTCTACCATTGGCTGTGAAGCTACAAATCAACTGCCTAGACCAGCAATGATTATTCACAAAGCAAGAATTATCATAGCACATCTCATTTTACCTACACCTAAATTCAAAGTCCTCTCAGTCCACAAAAGAACTTACCTATAACTTTTCTCCAATACCTTGCGATACACTGCAAAACAGCCACGAATCTGGCCTCCTCCCTGGTATCCAGCTCTTGCCACATGTCTTTGTATCTTCTCCCATCAGAAGGTGGAGTTTTTCCCTACCTCTTGTATCTGGGATGACCCTATGATATGACTTGCTTTGGCCGATAGACAACCAAACGTGATACAAGCAGAAATTTGACAAGTCTCCATGTGAAGAAGCCTGAGCTAGCCTGTTGGATGACAAGACATACAACCTAGTTGCATCTGTTCCTAAATGACAGCCTGCCAACCATCAGACAGGTGAGTTAGGCCATGATAGCTCATCTGGCTGCTAGTTGACCATTGATGCATGAGCAGGCCTAGAAGAGAATAATAGCTGGTCCAGACAACAAAAACAGTCCATCTAGTCCATTCATAGAACAGTAAACTAAGTAAGTAGTTGTTATGTTAAGGGATTTACAAACTAGGGCTCATAGGCCAAGTCTGGCCTGTGGCCTATTTTCATATAGCCTGCCACCTAAGTATGATTTTTACATGTTTAAAGAATTGTTAAAAAAAAAAGAATATGCAACAGAGACCCTGTGTGGTGAACAAAGCCCAAAATATTTGCTATCTGGTCCTTTATAGAAATGTGTTGCTGATCCCTGTGTTAAGCAATACAGCAATACGGCTGTGTTTGTTATATAGCAAAAGATAGCTGATACATATCTATTCCCAAGAAAGAATGTTAGAAACTAGGACTTTCTCGGAGAACTCGGTTGACAGCTGCTTAATATAGCCTTGTCGTCTAGCTGCTTATGAACTAAGATAACACCTGAAATGAATACAATAAACAAATACACACATAATCCACAGAGTTATTTTCGTGCTTCTCAAAATTAAGATTTCTAAGGGTAGGTAGAAGAACAAATATACAATTTTTAGCAACTTTATTCATGATGTCCCCAAACTGGGAACAATCCAAACGTCCACCAATGGATGAATGGATAAACAAAATGTGGTATATCCATAACTTAGAAAGTTCTTCACAATTAAAAAGGAACAAACTACTGATTTTTAAACTACCGATATTCAAAAACATGCTGTGTGTAAGAAACCAGACACACAAAAATACTGTGTAATTCCATTTATATAAAGTTCTAGAAAATGCAAGCTAATCTGTAGTGACAGAATGCAGATCAGAGGTTGCCTGGGGCCAGGGGTGAACGGAATGGCCTGCGAAGGGGTATAAGGAGGCTTTTGAGGGAACGAAAATGTTTTATATTTTAATTGTAGCAATAGTTTCATGGGTACACGCTGTCAAAAATCAATGAATCCTACACTTCGAAGAGATGCAGTTTATTGTATATAAGTTCTTGAATAAAGTTGATTTAAAAAGTTTTTTTAAAAACGTGTTTGCCCTAAAATCAAATTTAACATTCAAAAATGTATACAATTGGGCAGAAAATGAGGTGAATTACACAGGATGTTTATATAAATATAGGACAGATTCAGGTCATGCTGTCAGTCCCTTCTGATTAATTCTGCAAATATCAAAACATTAGATTCAGAAGTGACCTTAAAGGTTAATGAATTACATCCTCTCATCCAATACGGAAATTGCCTTTAGGGGTGAAGACAGTCATTGCAGCATAGAATATCTACTGTACAGGGTGTTTACTGCTTTTCAAGGCAGTAGATTCTGTTTCTTGGTAGCTCAGTTATAAAATTTTCTTTAATATTTAGTTAAAACTTGCTTTCTCGTAACTTTCACATATGTAGCTGAATCTGTTTTCAGGGCAAAACAGAAAAAACAAAACAAAACAAGGAAAACAAAACATGAACAACTAAAATGCAATATAATATCTCTTCTAACTTTCTAAATATTTGAAACTCCCTATTACATTCTCCTTAATACCTCTTGTCTCTAAGCTAAATCTAAACACTTGCATTTCCCTCTATTTTTTAAAAATAATATGGCCTATAGACCCTTGGGTATTCTTATGACACTTTGAGAAACAAGATCCATTTAAAATGTGATATCCAGAACTGAGAAAGTGGGACGCTTATATCTCTGTCTTTGCCACTATTGCTAGTCACAACTATAGTAGCATTTTAGTTTTGTAAATGCCATATCACACTTTCTGTTCATACTGTACTTATAGATTACTAAAACCCCAAGGGTTTTTAAAACATAATCTGATATTAATTAAGGTCCCTTCCCTCCTGTGTTTTTAAATTGATTACTTTAGTTTACGTGTGAGACTCATTTAAAGATGCTTTCCTATTTTACCTTGTAATAAGAACTCATCTTCCTGATTTAAGTCTATTAGAATTTTGATATATTTATCATATAAAGTATTTACTTTTTTCAATTTTGAATTTATTATTAAGTATAGCTATCATCTACAATCATTTCATCGACAATTGAGTACCTGTTATAGATTCTGTTATATTAGGTAGTAAAGAGACCAAAATGGATATAAGTAGCCCTTATCTTCTTGGCATTTATAGACTGGAGCAAGAGGCATGTATAAATAAACAATCACGATTTAGTTACATAAGTGCTGGTGGAAGGTTGTGCTCACAGTACAGCCAAAGAAGGGTTCACAGAGGTAGTGATGCATGGACAAAATTGGCCAATTAAGATCTTCTGGTAGAGGGCCAAGGTGAGGGCAAGAGCTGATTGAAGAAGAAACAGCCTTGTACAAAGGCATCGATTTCTTCTTTAAAAAAATTTTTAATTAGTTTTTTCAATCACAGTTGACATTCAATATTATATTAGTTTCAGACGTACAGCACAGTGGTCAGACATTTCTATAATTTATGAAATAATCCCACCCAACATGGTACATAGTTATCACAATATTATTGACTATATTCCCTAGGTTGTATTTTACATCTCAGAGACTATTCTGTAATTAAAATGCATGGATATCTTAAATACAGGGCAAAGGACAGAGTCTCTATTGTATGTTAATCCTGATCTATCAACTGGCTTTCTTTGGATGTTTTTGTTTATCAGGTGCAAAGTCATTCTAGAACTCAGCCCACTGTTCTTGTTCCCAAGACTGTCAAAAGAGAACTTGAAAAATATGGTGTAAAACCCAAAGTTATATATTGTTTATAACAGCCTATTCATCTAACCATTGAGTAGTCCTAACAAAAATGAAAATGACGTGAATTTGGCATGACGAGTTTTGAGGATAACATGTTAACTCCCAGGAGCATTTTCCAAGTATCATTATTAGTCTCTTCCATGTCATTTTCTAGGATTGTATTGCTCGTCAACATCAAGCTTATTGGTTTTTAATTTTTAATTGGTCTTCTCCTCATTTTTTAAATGTCAAAATAATGCTTTCTTATATCCTTGTATGATGTCAACAATCCCCTTCCCATGTTTTCTCCAAGCCTGTCACCAGTAGCATTTTTCATGGGAGGAGGAGTACAGTTTTAATTGCTATTAGGTGAGAAGAGTGCACAGCGACTGAGTGAGTAGAAAGAGGGTCTCTGAACCCAAATGGAGCATTGAATCAAATGATAGAACTTCTAGCAAACTAGATCTGATTTCTGGATTGATTTTATTTATTTTACAACAGAATCATTGAGTTGAGATTATCTCAGAGAAAGTTTACAAATTTTGGTTGGATTTAAGTCATTTAAAAAGCCAGGATACTTTCTTAAAAGCAAGTGATTTGAATATTTCAGACTGTATTAAGTTGTTCCTTACTTATCTGTGGCCCTGTCATGAATTTATGACTTTCTGTAAAGAAGTGGTTGTGTATTGCTGATTTATAAGTCATGGCGATAAAAGTGGACCGGTTAAAAAGGTTAGAAGAAATTTGTTTCTTTGCATTTTGATGGTTGTTTTTGTTTGCTAAGTAAACATGATAACATACCTGTCTTTTAGTAATATAGCAAAAATAATGTTTATTTTTCTGAAACTGGACCCTAAATCTATGCACATCTCCAGTTTACATCACCCAAAAATCTCTTATATTTTAGCTGATTTTGACTAGAGGTAATTAATTGGCATACATTTATATTTTATTGTAATCAGATGAAAGACATATATACAAAACATAGACTTTGCTCAGAGTTCCCTTTATATATGAAATGTGATTATAGAACTTGACAGTAGATCATGCACTAGGGGGAAAAGAGGTTGATCTATGCCTTGCTTCTACTTTTCTACGCTTTGGTGACATTGGTTATATTTCAAGGTTCTAAATGCTACAAATAAACACCTTAGTGAAGAAGTATTTTTACTCATGGCTAAAAGAAATGTGCTATTCAAGACTAATAAAGTCATTTATGAGTTTCAATGAATATCAAATGCAAATGGGAAAAATTCCATTATTTATTAGTGGCAAATTCAATATTTTTTTGTAAAAACAGTTTTCACAGAAGCTCTACTTATGTTAGCTTTTCCTTGCTGCAAAGTGTCAGTTCTTTCTGATATATAATCAAGGGAATTTTGTGTCGGGAAGAAAACTTCTCATCTTTGTAAAGGACAGTTAGAGGAGAGGTAGGGAAAAACAAGAAAGACTGTGCATGAGAATTAAGTGTGAAGGTATGAACTGAATGCATTTAACCTTTATTTTAAAAAGACTTAACTGAAGAAGTGTTTTTTGAATTAAGTAGAGTCTGATTTTCAACTTTAGAATATTTCTAAATTTAATAATAATATGCATTATTCTGAAAATGAAGACAGAAACACATAGTATCCGTAAATAATTTTGAATAAAATTCATCCACTAGTTTTTCTTAAGCTTTATACCTTTCTGTATGAATCTATCAATTTGTGTTTTTTAACTTTTCTAACTAAAAGAAACTCCAACAAACTTTAATAAAAAGGAATTTAATCAAATTTTAGGTGAAATTTCTTAGTGAAAGAACCGCTAATAGAGTTTGATTAGATTGTGCCTAAATGTTTCACTTTTGACATAAAAATTAACAAAAGCACAATTGAAATTTGCCCTCCCCCTCAAAAAAAAAAATCCTTCAGGAGAATGAAAATGGTTATGTTTTCACAGATGGAGTTTGTATGTATATGTATCTTTTCAACCTGGCAAATTTAAATCTAGGATATGAATTTAGACATTCTAGCATCTGAAGAGTGATGAAAGTCCCAAATACATCCAACCCTACTTGCCCCACTGAATTACGTTTTTTTTTTTAAATCATATTTTAAAGGACAGAAAATTTCTTTTTTCTGAGGTTAGCTCTCCGAAGTAAAAGCAACCAAGTTGATACAATAGTAATTATAAAAGTTCTGTATTGTTGCAAAAACTCATACTTAATTTGATTCTCATAACTACTCTGGCCTGGTCTACTTTTCTCCTTAGTCCCCAATTATTGTCTGATATGAGAGTAATGTTAAGAACTATGAACATTATGTAGAGAATGATAAAACATGTGGGCTAATTTTTGTGAAGAGCTTACTTGTACAGAGAAAAAAGAAAATGAAACTACCAAGCATATAAAGAAAATATTGTTTCTGACCTCATTTAAGTATTGTAGTGTTGTCGACAGACTCGTTAACACTTTCCTCCCCAACACATTGGCTAGCCATGAGGCGAATATGCTTGTGACATGCATTGTGGTACAATTGGGAAAACAGTGGATATACGGAGGCGTTACTAGCGATATTTCTGCTCCAGTGCAGACATTTTATTGACAGTTCCCAGCAAGAGCCTACATTTGAGGGAAGAATAGAGAGGAGAAAGAAAGTCAATGAAGACAAAGACTCCTTGGTGACAGGATCTTGAGAAAGAAAAAAAAGAACCAACCAAAAAAGCTCTGTGGAACACAGAAGTCTGGAATCTCAGCCTAGAAACTGAATGTATGTTGAGCCATAGAAAACTCAATTGACAGGTTGGTTATCATTCCATTTTTATCACTGTCATGGTGAATTGTCAGGAAAAAAATGTCAACTCCTTTTTCAAGAATTGCAATAAAGAACTTTTTTATGATTAAGTTCTATCCTTCCCACTTCAATTTCCCTTAAAGATAATGCTAATTAATGCCTTCCCCAAATATCTCTATCTATTCTCTTTCTCTCTCTCTCTTTCTCTCTCATCTATCATCCATCTATCGATCGATCGATCGATCGATCGATCTATCTATCTATCTATCATATATCATCTATTTCTCTTTTATTTTTATCACTCTTCTGTCTCTCTTACACCTTGCTTTAGAACTGACTGGTGCTTTGCATCTCCAGTCATTTATCACACATTGTATAGACCGAGGTTTTAGATATTAAACCATTCAGTCTGTCAATCTATGTAGGAAGCACCCTCAATGTCTTTAAAATGCTATTCTGAAGCATTTAAAGAGGGCCATCTGCAATAAGAATGATCATTACACGATGATAAACAGTACTGGGTCACAGATGGAGAAAGTAATAGTATTTGAGAGCCATTTTCATGTTAATGTTATAGATTACATATTAAAGGAATGTGCCAGTAATGAAGCAAAAAACAAAGAGGGCCATTGGAGAAGAACAGTTATGCTATTGAAAGCGATGATATAATAAGCAGAATGGCCCCAAGCCATCTGTTTTTAAAGCTTACCATATTTAGGCTGTTAGGACCATTCCATTGTCCATGGAGGTGCTATTCTGAGATAACAAGGAAATGGGCAAAGCTAATATGAATTAAACTATTGTCGATAATTTAAAAAAATTTTATTATAAATTGGGGTTCCCTCCCACAAACAAATCTAATGCTCCCAGCGCATATCGGTGGAATAAAGTAAACTTTTCCTTTAGAGTTGATCCTTTTGCCTTGGTATATTTAGGGTACTTGGTCTTTTACTTACCTCCCACCCCGATCCCTCCCATTTTGAAGCTCTTCTCTAGAGTATAAGACAGTTATGCCAACTCGAAATGTTTACCACTTGTGTAAAAAAAAAAAAAATGCAAAGCAAATTTTCAAACACATAGATGCTTGTGAGTGAAGAGACAAAAATTTCAGCTGGTTCTTTCAACATTAGAAACATACTTCTGTAAGAGATTTATAAGGATAGATAGATATAGGTATCTGTGTGGATATTTGTATGACACAGCAAACATATATAGTTTTTAAACACAAAATAATTTAACAAATGGAAAATATATTGGAAAATATCTCAATTGCTAACTTTCTTTTTTATTTTATTATTTTATTATTTTTATTTATTTTTTTGCTAACTTTCTAATTAATGATCGCCTTATGCACTACAGTATACATAACTGGTTGAAGAAAGCTAACTTTTCATTAAATATTCCCCAAATAACTAAATATTTTGGGATATTTTGGGAATATTTTGTTGCTTCGTGTTAACTTATGTATATCACAACTCTGGAGTAGAAAAGAAGCATAAATTTAGTCTTAAAGTGAGGCTTTTAGATATTGATTTTCATCAGTACTTTCCGGTAAAATGGTTTTAGTCTTTTGTGCTTTAAAAATTAAAACTTTATCCTTAGGTATTGGATCTTGTAAGGAGATAAAGAGGAAAGCAAAAAAGTTTATAATTCAGGGGCGTAATAAACTCCAGCTGGCATATCACGAGCCTAGTTATGTCCAAATAAATAAATGATCAAAAATAATCTTATTAAAAACAGAAAATCATATTGGGACTTTGGAAAATAAATTTAGGTAAAACAAGTGAAATGAAAAGAGGAAGGATATTAAAATTAAGAACCTGATTGATTATGTATTAGCCAGATCAAAGCCTCTGGGTGATAATGAGGTGCTAAACAGGGATTACCACCTGTCCTGTTCAACTAGCAGCTGGACCTACCAAGAACAGCTGGACAAAAACCCTTATATAAAATTAGCCCTTAGAAGCATAAGCTGAGTTTTTTCACTTGCATCTCAGTTCTGTATCTTTATCACTCATGCCAGAAGTAAAAAGCTTTTTATATTTTGATGCTGTTTTTGCCTTAGGGAAAACACAGCTTTGAGCACCAATATTCCCAGCAGCTTGCTAACCACGTACCAGAGGTTGTCTTCTAGACCTGAGAAGCTAAAATGTCAGATCCACTTGGGTTTTCCTGTCACTGCCTCATCTTGTGCTCTTACATTTAAGCCACTACAAATTCTTTCAAAAACAAGCAGAAGCATACATTCCAACCAAAAACCAAATTACTGAAAGTCACTTATTCCTATACTCCTACTTATATATCAACATTCCTTTGAAATCTATTTAAAATGACGATAGATATGCACACCTGGAAAATTTACCAAATAATTTGGATTTGAGATGGTAAGTTACAAAACGAGGCACCTGACAATCTTTATTTGGTGCTCTAATTTGTTGTAAAGTCAGCGATATGTTTTGAGAGTTATCGTGGAATAAGTGATTGGGTAAATAAAAAATAACCTACTGCCTTGCTGTTCAAAGTATGGTCCACAGACAAGCAGCAGCAGCAGCACCTGAGAAAACGTTAGGGATGTAGGACCTCAGGTCTCACAGTAGACTTACTGAATCAAAGTCTGGATTTTAACAAGATTCTCAAGTGATTCATAGGCACATTAAAATTTGAGAAGCAATGTTTTTCTGTGTTTAATCAGAGCCTCTCTTTTTTCTTCAATTTGTTTTCGAATGCTTTCATTTGAATATTTAGTGCGAACCAGAGCCTAGAATATTAAAACAACTAATACTTGGGGTATACCTACTATGTATAAGTGTAGCCCACACAGATTGCACATAAAGAGGAGGTTCGGCACATTATAGGAAGTATCATGATGTTAGGACATCTGTACCTCTGTATAGTGGAAGAGCTTTGTTTTTCATTAGACTCTAATCTGAAAATTTCTGTCTGCCAAAAGGAACCGAGAATAGAATCCTTCCACTCCCACAATGCAAGGTAGAATACAGAAGGCAAGGAGGGAAGGAAAGGGAGGAGAGGTAGAAGAAGGGCAGGGAGAGAGAGAGAGGAGGAAGGGGAGAGGGGAAGAGAGGGAGAGAGAAACAGGAGGGTGAGAAAACATTATAGATGGGAAGAGATTGGCAGCAAGTACTTTGTAGAACATATTGGAAGTAACATGCCTTAGCAAGCTGATAAGGAATCCTTATTTCAAATCTGTACTTGGAGCAGCTACAGACAGAAAGACCAAGAATTCTCATCAATGAGTATTAGAAGCTCTGATAGAATAAAGCAACCAGTGTGGCTCAAGATTGGAATAAAGCATAATCAAAAGGATCAATAAAAACTAGATGTTGGGGAAAACATATAATCTATAGCATGATCAGGATAAAATCTTTTTTTTTTTATTTGTTTAGTTCCTACTAAGGAAGAATCAAAAGGTAATATTAGAATGCTTTGGTATGTATTTAGGCATTTATATATGGGCTTACTAAATTTTTTTAGTTATATGCTTTTATATCTAATCGGGCTTCAATTAAGTGTATATAGCAAATGGTAAATAATTCTCATTTGTACAGTACAGGTTCAGTCATTCTCAATGGATCTTTTCTGATGCCTTAAAATCTTCAGTTAAAGATTCCTTCAGATATTCCAAAGAAAGACACTGATTAAAGACTCCTCCTAATAGATAAATATCTGAACCAGGCAGTCTTCAAAATGATAACTAGTGTCACTATTCTAGTGTTCAAAAAAGACCAGTAAAAGCAATCTCCCAAGCTAATCGATGGAGTATGACAACTTTACCCTTGGCTGAAGGGAGAGGAAACAATTGCTTCAGAGCAGTTGGGAGAATGGTAGAGGTAGAAGAAAAGAAAAAAGAGGGGGTGAGATTTAAGAGGCAATGGGACAGTAGGAAGATGTTATGAAATGGTTTGAACTGCGACACGAGTCGGGGAAGAGAACGTCAAAAGAACACAGGAGTGTTGTGTTTTTTTTGTTCCTCTCAAAATAAAAATTTCCAAATAACTTAGTCAAGTACTTCACCGGTAAAATCTGCGGGTAACATCTACATAAGGCAGGCAGGCAGGCAGGCCAATTGGTATCTTCAATCTTTTTCAAAGTCTTGAAATCTTGGCGTATCCAGGAGTAAGAAAGCCCTCCCTTCATTACTTACAAGATAAAGCTGGTCAGTAGTTGAGTGAATTTTACGTCAGTTAAAGGAAGCAATGGGGTAGGTTGCCAACCATTTATCAGATAACCAAATACAATCCCATTAAGATAAGAGTTATACCCTTGAATTGAAGACTTACAGAGCCATATAGAGGTGGCTTTGTCTGGAAAGGACAAAGGGACTGAATAATGTCCTCAGTACTTTGCCATAGAGACATTGAGGTAAACCAAGAGATTTTATGTGAGCTTTGCCCATTTTATCAGAAATAACAGGTGATTTCATTACATATAATCCTGCTCAAAATGCTAAGAATAACTAACAGCTGCCAACTTTGGAGGACAGATTCCTGCCAGAATTATCAAATTTCTGCTGCTTTTATTTATTCAATTAGTCCAAGATTTAAAATAAACAATATAAAATTCTAAAATCTTATTTTTAGGCTTTATGGATATATAACTAGTACTTACATTCTCTATCAACTTTTATGCTTTTCTTAAAAAAATATAGTCATAAAATTTTAACATTCTGACACACAATCATAATTAAATGTTTATAATCGACAATACAGATAAAGTTGTGTTTATTTGGTTGTTTGGATAATTTTAAATGGAGAACAATTCTAATTTTTGTTAGTTCCACAGCAAATAAAAAAGTAAATAAGATAGAACCTTTAAAGTTATGTTTCATTTCTTAATTTGCTTAATAGAACACTTTTAAAAAGATGAACAACAAAAAATGATGAACAGAAAAATATGTGCAAGTTTGAAGACCAGGTCTGAACCCGCTCAGCTGTTTCCTCTACGCACCTTTGGAGTACCTTACATAGAATAAGGAAAAATAGTTCCAGAATTGAGTTAGAAAATGCTGGTTTGAACCTAGGCCCTAACACTGTCGATGTTGGGGAAAAAAAAAAAAATCACTCCTACCGCCTGAATGTTTGTCTCTTTAATATTTTTACATTGAAATCCTAATCCCCTAAGGTGATGGTATTAGTAGGTGGGGCCTTTGGGAAGTGATTGGGCCATGAGGGTGGCCCCCTCACGAATGGGATTAGTGCTCTTATAAAGGAGACCACACAGAGCTCTCCAGCCCCTTCCACCTTGTGAGGACACAGCCAGAAGTCTGCAACCCAGAAGAGGGCTCTGACCCAACTGTGTCAACACCCTGATCTCAGAGTTCCAGACCCCAGAACTGCGAGCAATAAGTTTCAGTTGTTTCTAATCTAGCAAGTCTGTGGGCTGTTATTATAGCAGCCCAAACAGACTAAGACATTCACAGAATCTCTTTAAATATCAATATTGTTGACTATAAATGGGAACACTGCAACCTATCCTACATACTTTATAATGTCCTTTTAAGATTCAATAAGATAACGTATATAATGTACTTTATAAACCAGAAAATAAAATAAATACTAATTTTATTTCTTAGTTTAGTGAATTTTATACAAATATTGTGCTGGCTGGAAAATTACTGCTTGGCTATCGCCCATGGGAACATAGGCTGTCGCCCATAGGAACACAGGCTATCACCCATGGGAACATAACATTCTAACAATAAGCTTTCTGCTTCTGTACCCCCACTTGCACACCTGACCTGTGGGGTGACAGGTAGTGAATAGGAGAAAAATAGACCTTTGTGTTTAAGACAGAATGAGGAATGGGATTTAGGGCTTAAAAACCCTGTACCTCTACATTTCGGGGCTGCTTAATTTGGGGTCTGCATACCCCTGGCAGACTCAGCTGGCTAAATAAAGAGCGTGTTTCCTATAACTCACTGTTTTCTGGTGGTCTGTGTGTCTTTCGGGGGCTGGCGGCTACAACAATATTACTTAACTGTTATATGTGAAATATAACCACTTTTATTATTTTATTTTAAATTATTTTTTTCTTTCATTCTAATTTCTTGAATTTTCTCTAGAGGTACAGAGAAATAAGTCTGTAGTGAAGGTGATAGAGATAATATCTAGTCCTGAAAAAAGCTCAAAAATTACCTTAGACACATATTGACTGTCCATATACATAAACTGATGTATGTCAAATAAATACAATTTGAAAATGATTCGATTATTCAAAGTTCTTGTATTTTTAGGGTACTGTGTTATACTTGTGCACAGATTAGTGTGCTCCATTTGCCTAGTACGATGACTATAAATGCTTGCTGAAACAATGAAAATAATATGCTTAGAAAGGTATTCCTATGAATGATATTTCATTCATGATGCTTCTGTCCTAAGCACCTTATCTGTAGAATCTCAATCAAAAGTAATGTATTCCCTACAAAAACTAAAAGGAACTTGAGATTCCTTCACCATATAAAACTTTGAAAAGTAACTAGGCAAACAATCCAATAACCTAAAATGACACTACCAGCTTTACTTTAGGAAAAGCAGACTATGAAACAGACAACTGTAAATCCTTGAGGGAGGACAGTTTAATTCAAATCAGTCCCTTGAAAAGACCAAAAGATAAGTTTCTCATCAAAATAAGATTTAGAGGAAAGCCAATTCAAAAACTCGAGAGTAAAAGTAAATTTTCTAGCTGTTCACAGACTTGGGTATTTTAAAATCTAAACTTAAAAAAAATCTGGTATGATTTATTTATCATTTAAAGAGTGAGTTAAAAAATATCAACTATAAGTAAATTATATTATTTAAAAAATTGAATTCTGTGTGTACTATTGTGCTTTCATTAGTTTGGAGCAAAAGTTGTAAACTAACAAACTTTGGGCTAAATTTGGCATATACACATTTTGTTTAGCTCACACAGGTTTTTTGTTTGTTTGAATTAGTCAACATTTAAGAATTCAGAGATTTTTTTTTTTTTGTTGTTGCAGAATGATCTAAATTCTTGAGTTCTCATGTAAAGGGAATGATTTGGCTACATTGGGTTCATATTTTACATGATAATAATTGGCTGGAGCTGACAGCTGCCACTCTGCAAAGGGGCATGTACACTGTAGTCCCCACTGATTTCGATTACCTAACACTTGGCCGGCCTTGCTCATTTACACTAGCAGGCTAGCTAGCCTCTGTTGGTATTTAAATTTGCAAACTCTGGTTTAGACTAGCAAAGCTGCACCACAGCAATCTTAAAGTATCTTGGTCTGCTTTAAGAAATAGAAAATTGAAGAAATAGAAAATTGGAATAGTTCTATAATGTTTTAAGAAATTAGCTCTGTAATTACAAATTTTTCCTCAAGGAAAACTCCAGGACCAGGCCAGTTACTGGCAGAAATACCAATCTTAGATAAATTCTCCCAGAGAACAGAGGAGGTACTTCTTTACATTTTTATGAGAGCAGAATCATCCTGATAATAAAGCTTGACAAAACAACAGACCAATATCACTCGTGAACATGGATACAATAATCCTAAACAAAATATTAGTGGATCAAATCCAAAAATGAATGTTTAGAATCATATATCAGAACTAGCTTAGGATTTTCTCAAGAATGGAGGTGGTGCTAGGACAACTGGACACCCATGTTAAAAATGAAGCTCAATCTTTATATCACACGTGACACAAAAATGTCAATTCCAGATGGATTGTATATCTAAGTGTGAAAGATAAGAAAATAAAGTTTGTAGAAGACAATGTAAGAGAAAATATTCATGATCCTGGTTAGGCAAAGATTTCTTAAATAAGTTGAAAAAAAGAATTATAAAAGAAAAGTTATATATTGGACTTCATTAAAATAAGAAATTAAAATTTTCCATCCATCAAAAGACACAGCGAGTTAAAATGCAAGCTACACAATGAGAAAAGATATTTGCAACACATATAGTTTGCAAGGGGCTGTAACCCGGCATATGTAAAGAACTACAAATCAATAAGAAAAAGAGGGCTGAACCAATAAGAAAGAATAGGCAAGAGATTGAATAAATATTTCATGCAAGGGGATACTCAAAATGGCCTACAAATGCATGTAGAAATACTCAGCATCATAAGTAATCAGGGGAATGCAAATTAAAATCACTTTTAAATTCTACTACACATTCATTACGATGACTAAAATTTTAAAGACTAACATTAACAAGTATTGTTGAGATGTGAAGCAACTAGAACTTTCATATACTGTTAGTGGGAGTGTAAATTGGTACAACCACTTTGGAAAAGTGGAAAACATTTTTGCTCGGCATATGCTACTGTCAACACAGGCAATTTTACTCCCAGATATATCCCCAACACAAATGTATGTACATGTGTACCAAAAGACACAGAAAGAATGTTCATCGGAGCCTTATTCATAATGCTTCCAAAACGAAAACTGAAATGTCTGCCACCGATAGAATGGATAAATTATATTCTATTTTCATAACAGAATATCATACAGTAATGAAAATGAATGACAGCTGCATGCAACAACATGGTTTAATCTCATAAACACAATGTTGAATCACAGACACAAAAGTTTATATACCGTATGATTCCATTTTTATAGAGATCAAAAACAGGCAAAACTAAACCATGGTGTTAAAAGGCAGGATAGAGGTTACCTTTAGGATAAGGGAGGAATAGTGATTGGGAGAAGACATGGGGGTGGGGTGGTGGTGCTTTCTGAGGTATTAGTAATGTTTCATCTTTCTCCCCAACTTTTTGTTTTGAATTTTTTAGACCTGCCAAAAACTTAAAAGAATATCCATAAACCATTCACCTATACTCACCAAGTGTTAACATTTTACCACATTTGCTTTCATTCTCTCTCTTTCTCTCTCTCTCTCAGACAGACAGGTAGGTAGGTAGGTAAGTAGGTAGGTAGGTAGGGTCTAAGATAGAGATAGAAAAAAAAAGATAGAGATGATAGATAGATAGATAGATAGATAGATAGATAGATAGATAGATAGATAGATAGATAGATGGATGGATTATAGATAGATGATAGATCGATAGAGTCTCCCTTTGGGATACTGATAATGTTTAATTTATTGTTCTAGATGGTGAACATGGGTGTTCATTTTGTGATGATTGTGCTGAGCTGAACATTTATCATTTTCGTTCACTTTCTGAAATTGTTTTTCTTTAAGTAAAAAAAAAAAATCTGATTTAAACAACTTGTTTTGAAAATGCCCTTGAAACAATGCATTCAACACAACGCATTACTGAAATAGTACTGCCTAATGATTTTTTGTTGTTGTTTTTACAGCATTTAGATAAAACAATACCATATTTTCTGATGTATTTATTGAACTAAGATACTTAAATGTGGTAATGAGACTTAGGTTAAAATTATAGTGTCATAGCCTCACCTGCTGGTTGTTTTCCATAGCTATATTATACACTTGCTTCTGTATTATACAGAGATCAAAAAATTCCCCATGTTTGCTGCTTTTAAGATGTATGTAGCACAGTGATTCCCTTATTAGTCTAATCTAATCCTTATGCTGTATACCTGAAACTAATGTAAAATAATACTGAATGTCAACTCTAACTGAAAAATAAAAATAATGACCAAAAAGAGATGTATGTAGCACAGGACTGTTTAGAGCACAGTTAGACACAGGGCAAGGTTGTGGTGGTGGTTGGTGGAAGTGTGGTGTGGATATCAAATGATCATATTAATTAAGTGACTGCATAAAACATAGTTATGACTGTCGAACAAATGGTTAAACCAGCAAACCAATGAAAAAGACAATATTTTCCAAAGCTTAGGTGAAAAGTGGAATGGCTGGTCTTGGGTTGAAAGAGAGACATGATTATAAAACTTTTTCCTTTGTGTTTCTTACCAATAGGAATGCATTAACAATACGGTAAAATAGAACAAGCCCTCAGCTTGGGAAAAATGACTTAGGTCTCACTTTTTTTTAGTGGCTTTAAAATAACAAATATTTATTATCTCAAGGTTTCTGTGGGTTAACTGGGTACTCTGCTTACAGGCTCACCAGGCTGAAACCTCAGAGTTGGCTGAGGATCTGATCTCATTAGAGGCTTGGGAACTCTTCCAAGCTCACATAGTTGTTGGCAGAATTCAATTCTTCGAGGCTAGGTGATTGAGGAAACTTGTTTTTTTTTTTTTTTTTTTTTTTTTTACACTTTACTCTTTAGTAGGTTGATAGAGTTTTTTTGTTGTTGTTGTTGGCTATCAACTGGAAGCCACTCTAAACTCCTAGAGGTTACCCTCAGGTCCTTGCCATATAACACCTACATAGGCCTTGTCACAGCTTCATGCCAGTTTGTTTCATTTTTGAGGACAAGAGGAGAACATCTACCTGACACTTTGCCTTCTCTTAAAACACTCACCTGATTAGGTCAGGCCCACCAGGATATTCTCTCCCTCCCCACTGCCTCCCATTTTTCAGTGGTTAGACATTTATATAATTAACGAAGTGCTTCCCTTTGATTTTTCCAGTACCCACCTAGCTGTTGCGATATTATTGACTATATTCTCTACGTTGCCCTTTATATCTCATGTAGGTCCCACCTTTTACTCCATGGTAAATGAGCTTAGGTAAATCAAAACTTCTCAGAGCTTCACTTTCCAGATCTGTAGAAATTAGGATAATCGTACATGGTATCCACTATCCAAACCCTCCACAAGGCATTGCAAAAATCAAATGGGATAATAGATGTAAAAGTGTTTTATGAAGTGCTATACAAAAACATGGTATTACTTGTAAATTACCTTCTTGCATATACCTTCTACTCTGACAACCATGGCTTGCAGAAGGACCTCGGGACCAGGTATCACAAGATCTGGTTTTCTAGGCTAGTTTAGCCACCTTACCAAAATTACTTTCCCTTCTTGGACTTCCATTTTCTTATTTGTAAGATGAAGACTGTGTTGGATTATCTCTGAGAGTCTTTCTTCCTCTTACATTTCATGATTTTACATCTTCATACTTAAGTGAACCCATTTCTGCAATCTTTTTAGTTGACTGTAGATACCAGACTGATGATACATTATAGAGATGTGCTATCAGAGGACAAGGTTAAAGGACAAGGTTTCAATCTGAGGGTAATCCTAGAATCCTTGGAAGAGGAGACCTGATCCCTTGAATGATCATAGCAGAAACTGACCACTGGAGAAGAGTAAGAATGATCTGTTTATGGCATGCTGAATCTATTTCCTTAAATAGAACTCAAATGTAATATTCCTGTGTTTAATGAAGTAGGATTGACTGAACAGTGCTGATCTAGTAGATGTTCTTAAAGTTTCCAGTGTGCATATGCATTTCAGTAGAGCACACTTGGAATTGAGTATTTGCCTGTTTGTAAGAGACGT
>NW_011889121.1:213094-226796 GCF_000151845.1 Pteropus vampyrus
CTTTTGTATGCATGTTAGTACTGAGAAAAAACATAAAAGTTAGATATACCACTGTTAGTTTCTTAAAATAGTAGAATACAAATAACATATACACACTTAAAGTTTCCAGTGTGCATATGCATTTCAGTAGAGCACACTTGGAATTGAGTATTTGCCTGTTTGTAAGAGACGTCGTAAGTTTGCTTTCAATATACTTTCAGGTTGTGCGAATTAGTATTGTGTGTTGGTGATCTATGCAATTGATTCTAATTTTTTGGCTGCTCTAATTTAGGGAGAAACGTGCTAAAATAAATTGAGACCTATATAGCTGCCAAAGAACAGGAAACTCGTAATTATGAATGCTGAAAATAAGCTTATAAGAGAAACTTAACTTTGACGATGTCAGAGATTCATTTGCATTACCTAAAGGTTGAAAGCAAAAGCCAAAGTGTGAAGCATAGAGAAGTATGTACTCTGGGTATGAGAAAAACAATCCAAAAAGTGACCTTTCACAATAGGAGACATTAAAATGTTTGGTAAGTAACTCTTCAATAAGTCCGTGAGAACAGACCAAAGATTTAAGATCAGAAGAAGTTATTAAGGAAATCTTCCTGAGGAGTTAAACACTGAACATAGATTATCCATGATGGGAAATCTCCTTTCTGAATTTGAAGAGAATAAATAGATACTGTTGATCTGGAATGGTTCGATTTAGCTCCACCATGGGAATAAACTGAATGATTGCCTCTACAATTGAATAGTCCTTTAAAACATACTCAATAAATTCTATAACTATACATAAGTATGGCATCTAAAAATAAAGCTGATAGCTTGAGGGCTCTTGGTTGTGAAAAACTACTGAAGCCATCACTGAGAAGGCCCAACTCTTTTCATTTAAAAAAGCTAATGTTAACTTATTTTTTAATCCAGTGGATGATGACTTTAGTAAAGACAACTTTATCATGAAGATTTTTATGGAGACCTGCAGTATGCTGAATGATTTTCCTGAGAAAACTCTGTTTACTGCTCCCTTTACAGTGGGTCAGGAGACTCTGATTTCTGGCACAAAACTATTTTACAGGCATCTTTCTCAACCTCATCTAAAGGCAGACATGGGTCTTCATGTTACAAAGAACTATGTTGAGCCAAGGCAAAGGACCACAGTTGGAAAAGTGGGGAACAAATAACAAGGCTCATAACCACTATCATTGCTCACACAAATTTTACTCATAATATTCCTGGTGCTGAGTCTTAAAGCTTTCACATCTTATCCAATTGATAGCATTTCCTCACTGGTACCAAAGTCCCAGGCTTTTCATTATCCTTTAGGTTTCATGCTCTACACATGAATTGGCATGGCTCTAAATTGGATTAAACTTTAGAGCACTAGAGGTCAAGTAGGATCTTACTAAACCATTAGCTATTCTTAATCATTTGAGTTTCTATGTCTCAATACATACTTTGACATTTGTAGAGTGATCTACTTTTAAGAAACTTAATCTCTTCTAAAGTCTGTACTACTTTCTTGTCCCTGGTATAATTGCGTGTATAGGAAGCATGGTCACTTGCAAATGCTATCGTCACAACCAGGGAAATCGATTGACAGAAAACTAAAGAAAAGTCCTTAAAAACTAAAGTCTATGATTATACGTGACATCTGTAACTGGACTACCTGTATTAGTTTATGGTCCACATTCCTCATATAGCGGTAAACTAAGTCTTTTCTGATGCTCTACGTGCCTAAAAGGAGGAGAGGGTTTGAAAAAGAGCAAGTGGTAGAGGTAGAATCCAAAGGCCACCATCCTCAGAGTGACAGAACAAGTGACTAGCAATGAATGTGAGAACCTTCTGTTTGTGTGGTTTCTTTGAAATTTGTAGCATAAATCTTTGAACTTATATGTATAAGAGAAAACATCAGAATACTGAGAAAAATATAATGTTTGGGAGTTATTTCCACTGGAATTTGATTTAGTTTTTGCCTTTGTAAGATACGTTGGAATAAAAAGCTAACTTTGAAATATTTTCAGTGTGTAAGAGAAAAAGAAAGATAGTAGGTGCTGGTACCACAAGGTCAGAGGTGGTTTTTATAGCAGTTAGTCATGGATCCCTGACTAATGGCTTTGAGTTATCCTTACTTAGTTCATATTATGATTAGCTTGTATTAGCTTGTATTGCCTCTCAATAGGGTCACGACTGCTGGAAAACCTAAAGTAAAAAGTTCCTTTCTGATCACCATCTGATGACCAGCCCTAGACTGAGCAAAGACTGGGTGTAGCATTGGAGAGGTAGGGGGTGCATATGTATGTGTGCATACTTCTGAGTTCTATGGTCCTACTATCTGGGAGCACAGAGTGAAACATGTGGCTTCTGGAGGTTTCTGCCTTTCAATATCACAGAAACACGTGGTTACAGCCCGTTGGCTGAGTGATTCAAGTGATCTAGAGACTCATCCATTGTGAGACGGAACAATGATAACACAAATGCATCCTGAACTGAAAGCCATGTCCTTCGCTCCATTTTGTTTTGTTAGCGTAGGCTAGCACAGGCTTGTCTTTAGGCACCTGAGTGGAATGCAGAACTTCTTGTCCTCACATGTAACAGGGAAGACAACTATGATTCAAGTTGAAAAGTAAAAGGTGTACGCATACCTGTCTACATCTGAGCTTGGGACGACACTTCTACATTCGAGCTATGACATTTTTGTATTAGAAATGAAAATGAAACTTCATTTGAATTTTATAATTACCTACTACTGGTGTGATTTAAAAGCAGCAGGTAGGTTGATATTGTGCTCTTTTGTATGCATGTTAGTACTGAGAAAAAACATAAAAGTTAGATATACCACTGTTAGTTTCTTAAAATAGTAGAATACAAATAACATATACACATACATACACATAGTAACAGTGTGATACCATTGCTTGAGACTCAGCTAAGATAAAATTGGTCTCTATTTGACTCACTTTTTAATTCCATCTAAAGATGAATGATGATAAACATTGACTATATTTCTACAACAGGGTTCTATTTTTTTCTAAATGAGTTTGCTAGAAGATCTAACATAATAAATCTATTATTTCTCCTGAATTAAATGAAAAACTCATGAATGCATATGACGCTTTTAGATGGAACCAATGATTTTTATAAATACAGATTTTCTGGGTCCACTGTATTGGTTAGCAGCGGGCTGGCACTGAGTAAATGCTGCTCAGCAGGTCAGACATGTACAGCTGGAGAAAGATCATGAAATTTAACTACTGTACTAGGGAAAACACAAATTTGGGAAGCAGACGATCCACATTGCAATTAAAAAAATTCTATATAGACGTAGAGATCTAGTACAGTACACATATGCACAAGAAACATAAATATCTACCAAAAGAATTTCATTAGGCTTTGCCTTTGAAGATTTTCTTTCTTTTTTTTGGGAAACAAAACACAGCAAAACACCTCCTGTTGCCCTGAATGCTAATGATGGAAGACTGTTGCTATGGTGATGCTAATTTCAACACTGTTGCCTGTGGACTTCACATGAACTCACTGTTTTAACTTCTGCAAATGTCATTTACAAAATGAAAACCCATTAATGATTAGCGAGGGCACAATGTTCCACTTTAATTAGAATAATAAGGAATGCTGATGCACAAAGTACAGGTTTGTGAATCGCTACTGAGCCTGCACTGTCAAAATTAATTACTACCAATGAGGATTTGGTTCTCTTTTTTTTAAAGGAAGCTTTAGAATAGAACAGTTGTATTTTAACTTAGGAGAAATTAAAAACTCTCCCTTTTTTCATTCGGAGGTTAAAAAAAAAAGAGAACATCTCCCAATAGTACACATAAAAACTCCCTGTAAAAAGCAAAACAGAAGTTACAACCAAGGGGTAGGTCAGCTATCTCTAACTGAGTAAGAACTGAAGAGAAACTAATTGTTAGTTTTAAAAAAGGGCAGGGGGGATGATGGAGATAAGTTGTTTCAATATTTTAAAAATAAATATCTGAGGGAAAAGTGCCACATATGACAAATATCTTTATACTGAGTGCATTTTGATTTCTGTATCTACACAAGGAAATGTGGAGACCGCTTAAAACAACTGGAAATAGACAAGAGGAAACAAAAATGAGTTATAATCTGATGGCAAAAGATTAACAAAGATTTTTTTACACCTGTGAAAGATTTGAGGCAAAAATCTAAAGATGGATTGGGAGGGGTATAGTCCATATTTAAATTTGTTTCCACATGGTTTGCTGCAAAGATTGCCTTGGACAATTTTATTTTCGATGCTCTCAATTGCCATTCTGGGTCATCCTCTACTCAGTGAAATCATTTTATGCCACTGGTGCAGCTAAACAAATACTGGTGTTGTTTTTACTGGAAGTAGAAGGAGCAAAACACGTTTTCAATATTAGACAAATCTTCCTACAGAAGTCCCAAAGCTGTGGGCTTTAGAAAGATGATAAAGGGGAATGACACCAATACTCCATATAGTCTCTAGAATGATCCTTGAAAAACTCTGTCATATGCTGGGTTTTGAGCCAAGTGATATCACAGGGTCTGTATAGAACTATCAAATTTCTGGGTTATCGAGGTGACAGCAGAATTTGTGGTGACCTTACTTGCCTACCTGATATTAAGCCAAGAGTATTTCACTGGGAGATTTAGCTGACATCTGTCTTCGAAGGGATAAAGTAAGAAGGTAGAGCACCTCCGTATCTAACATTGCATTGCTCAACAAAAGCTAGGGTACAAAATTATATAAATTATATCTTCTGTATTTTATTAGGAAAATTTTAAAAACTGGAAGAAGATATTACCAATATGTTCATAGCACTTGTCTGGATGGTTGTGGGCGATTCGAATTTTTTAAAAAAATTCTATTCTATATGTCCCACAGTAAACATTTAGTACTTTTGTTATAAGAGGAAAAATTTAAAAACATTAATTTTTCAAAATGCTGCTCAAACTTCTAGTTTCAAGTGAGAGATGTAGAGAGCTGCAAAGAAGTAGCTCCCATCTTTACAACAAGAAAAATGCTGGACAGATAAATTAATGACTTTTTATCAACCTATCACAGAAATGAGGTCACAGGACAAACAGCCACCCTGAAATATAGTATCTGGTGGCTTCTGCCCCAGGTATCCAAATGCCTGAGCAAAAAATCACCCGAGCATTTGGATACCTGGGGCAGAAGCCACCAGATACTATATAAACTGGCAGGAATATTAAATTTCTGGAGGCCATGTCAGGGCCTGAGAATGATAAGCTCCTGGAGCCATAGTCACAGCACGATTCCCAACCTTTTGCAATCTTTTTCTTCCAGGAACTGAACCAGGCTTTCGCAGGGATGATGGGAGAATCTGGAGAAAGCTCCCCCACTATCAGTGGTGCTTGACTAGAGAATGGTCACAGCAGCCAGTCACTGTGAACCTGCCAAAACCTTTCTCCCTTAGGGAAGGGAGGCCTTAATCTAGAGGAGGAGGCAAGTCACATGAGGGCACTGGTGAAATACCATGCAGCTGGGGGAAGGGAATATCACCCAGATTTAGACTCCCATCCCATTTCACTTAAGTGAAAAAAGAAAAGAAAAAAAAAAGCCTGCATCTGTAGGGGAAAGGGCCTCAGGACCATAGACAGAACATGGGTGCATATGTACTATGTACCACAGCCCAGGGAAGGGAATGTGAGGTTGAAGATGGTCCATCCCTGAAGGAGGGACAGAAACAACTGTGAAGGCAACACCCTCAAGATCCAGGCCAATCGTGTGTTATTCAGAACATTAGAGAACGCTTGACCCATGCTTCATGGATGCACTAAAGAGCCTCCAGTAATAAAACAAGGTTCCCACAAGAATTTGAAGGCTCCAGTACCTATAGTAACCGCATATCTCAATAATGATAAACATAACTACAACAAACTTCAAACACAGCCAATGTCCCAACCAGATTAATATAAATCACCACACTAAAAGTATATTTACTGCAGTTGCTAGAACTCTAATCAAAAGATGTCTGACTTTCACTCCCAAAATAGAAAGCATGGTTTGTTTCAGAAGTTAGAACTATCAGATGGGAGATTTAAAATAATCATAATCAATATGTTAAAAGCTCTAATGGGAAAGGAAGACCGTATGCAATATCAAACAGGTCATTTCAGCAGAGATGAAAACTATAAGAATGAATCAAATGGAAATGATAGAAATCAAAACACAGTTAACAAAAACGAAGAATGCTTTAATGGGCTCATCTATAGATTTGATGTGGACAAGGGAAGAATTCATAAACTTAAAGATAGGTTAATAGAAATCACTCAATCTAAAAAGGAAAAAAGTGAACAAAATTCTGCAGTTTTAATATAAATGTAACAGATTTAAATTCTGTCTGGAGACAGCGCTACGTGTCAGAATAAGTAACTTTGGTACAGTTATGCTGATCAAGTACGAAAAATTAAGAATGAAAGAATTTACTCACAGAAGTAAGATTTGAAGGTGACCAAGTTGGTACAGCGTATTTATTGGGCAAGTGACATTCCAGTGTTTATCATGATGTATTTTTTTAAATGTTTGTTTTAGACTAAGAGTTTTAGGAAATGAAAAAGGTCCAGAATACAAAATAAACAGTATGTTTTCTCCCACTGTCCAGAATTAGTACTAGTTAACATTTTGTTTTTTGCAGAAAGCCTTTTTTAAAACAAAATAAAACAACAAAGATGAAATTCAGGTCCCTTTGACGCCCCCTCCTTACACTGCAAACTTTGATGAGTATATTTCTAGGCTTTTAAATTATTTTATTTTATTATTTTAAAAAAATCAGTCTTAAAAGTTTATTAATACTAAAACTGTACTTCAAAAAGCAAAGAGCTTTATTTTTTTTCTTATAAAATTTAGCATTAGATTCTCATTCACACCCATGGTTTCAGTTACCAGTTATATACAAATTCTGTCTAAATCAATAACTTTAACCGAAACCCATCTACCTTTCTTTTGGACTCTAGACACGTATCATTTGTCTACTTGGCAGTGCTTCTGACAGGTCAAAAAAATCACCTCAAAGTCAAACATCCACAATCAAATTGCCATCCCAAATGTGGTCTTTCTCACTATCGCACTATAAAGTGTCGTCAACTGCCCATTGCCCAGAAACCTAGGCATATCCCTTGACATGTTTTTCTTCCTCTTTGCAATCTCTCCCCACGTCATCTATCCTCAAGCCCTAAGGATTTTTGCCTCCTTATCTCTTTCAAATCTCTCTCCTTTTCAACATCTCCAATGCACCACCATCCTGGTCCAAGTAATGTAGGGAGGAGGCAAGAGAATTAAAATGTTAATCAAGCCACAATTAGAGATTGCAATATGCTAATCAGCCCTGCCTCCAGGCCAGGAGCACACCTGCAGAATAAAGGAAGATTTCTGCTGAGATTGCTAACAGTGCATTCTCCACACCTGTGAGGGGAAGAGGCACCAAGGGTCATTCCTAATCCATAGGCTAATACCATGGGGAACCTATGGATTAAAGGATGGGAACTGCCAGCAGGCCTTTCACTCCATGTGGTCTTACCCTTTCACACTACATACTCTTCCCCTTCCCCATCCTCCCTGTATGTCCATATCAAAGGAAATGGGTTAACAAAGTCTTTTAAACTATAACTTACAGGAACTAATTCCCCGAACACTCAGGGTCCCTCTCAGTGCCTTTACTCTGTCCCTCTCGCTGTCCCTTTCACTCTCTGCCTCTAAGGGGAGACCACACTCTGTCTGTGGAGTGTTCCTCCTTTTCTAATAAACTTTCCTTTTGACTTCGACTTTGCCGTGTGTTTAATTCTTTCCACACTCTCCGCCAAAAGGACCCTCTTCTTTTGTACAGGGCTTGGTCTCCACCACTCCCTCCCCCGACTCGGGGAAATTTACCCTGTCCTGCATCACAAGTCTCATCATCTTTCACCTGAATTTCATTAATAACTTTCAAATATCGATAACCATGTGAGCCCCATCCAATTCATTAGCATTAGCCAGAGAGCTTCTCAAGTTTTCTCCTCACCCCCTCCAGCAACAGTCACACTTTAATTCCCTGTATCGACAAGTCCCCTCCTGCTAAAGTGCCTTGATACAGGATCTTCCCTCTTTGCTGTATTAATACTTATTCATACTTAGTATCTCCTTCAGTATCTGCTCTTTGGCTCTACTTTAGAGATAGCATAGGTGTTGCTTACCAAAGGTAAACACCTGCATCTAGCACAGTATCTGGCACATATACTATGGCAAATATTTATTGAACGAATGACTCAATCAGTGAGTCAAGAGCATAACTTTATCTACATGCTTGAGGTTTTTCTTAGGCAAAAAGAATCCAAACATTTCTTAACCGCATTAGAATCAAAGAACATTTTAGCATTTGTGTGAAAATTTGCAATTAGTAACAAACAGCATTTTCTGTTTTTACAAATATAACTGAGGTTAAGCAAAATATACCAAGTAAAAAATAACTTCATACTAAATTGGCTAATTATGGGTGAAATTGGCCATTTGTGCTTCAACAATGATCAGAGACACTCTTATAAACCATGCTTCTTTAATGAATAATAATGCATTTTATAGTTTTATGCTTCCATTTTAGCATTTCGGAACAGTTCACAAATGCACCAATTAATCTCAGCAATGGTATTGTACTCCCATAGTACAGGCCAATTCAAGGAAGTAAATTGCACAATAGATTTCAAAATCACAGGGAAAATTCTTGGATGTCTAAGTAAAAGCTCTCTACTTCTGATACCTTATTTATATATATTTTTATAGTTTTATATAGATCTTTAATATAGAATTAAAATAAAAAATAGAAACTATGTTAGCTATTTTATTTAAATCCTAAGCAAATTTGTTATTTAATTACTTCATTTTGAGGCAATTTTTTTTTATTGTGGTAAAATATACAAACCAAGAAATCTACCGTTTTAACCATTTCTAAGTGTAAAATTAAGTGGCATTAAGTAAATTCACAAAGTTGTATTGATGAAGGGAGGAGGGAGAACTAGATGTTACACCAAACTGTATTCAGAGCCTGTGCTGTGTTGTCAGAAACCCATAGAACAAAGGAAGGTTCCTGCTAGGATCACTAACAAACCATTTACCCATACCTGAGAGAGGCACACAGAGTCTTTAAGTCGTACCCTACATAAAATAAACCCTATCATTCATTCCCATGACACGAAAGGAAGCGATTCCTAGCCAGTCTTTCATTCTGCATACCCACACCATCAAAGGAAAATAGAACATATTAATTGAATTCCCCTGTCAGGGTCCCCTCTCATTTTCCCTCTCCTTCCTTCTCAGACTTTCATTCTCTGTCTCCAAGAGGAGACCATCCTCCACGGAGCATTGTTCCTTCTCTAATAAACTTTCCTTTTGACTCTAACTCTGGCGTGTGCTTCAGTTTTTCCCTGCGCTCAGTCAAGGACCCTGGCCCCACTGTCCCTCGGTGCAGGACTTGAGTCCCCACTCAGGGGGATTCTCTCTGTCCACCATCAGTACCACTATCCATTTACAGAACTTTTTCATGGTCCCAAAGAGAAACTCTATATCCATTAAACTATAACTCCCTTCCCTCTTCACCCCACTCCTAGGCAACCACTACTCTAATTTTTATCTTTATGAATTTGACTACTGTAGGGACCTCATATGAGTGGAATCAAACAATATTTTGTGTCTAGTTTATTTCACTTAGCATAATGTTTTCAAGGTTCATCCATGTTATAGAATTATCAGTTCATTCATCTTTAAGGCTGAATAATATCCCATTGTACATATATACCCCATTTTGTTTATCTAGTCAACTGTCGATGGACATTTGGGTTGCTTCTACCTTTTGGATATTATCAGTAATGCTGCTATGAACATTAGTGTGCAAGTTATGCGAGTCATTGCTTTCTCTTCTTTTGGGTATACGCCTAGAAGTGCAATTGCTGGATCGTACAGTAATTCTATATTTAACTTTTTGAAGAGAGCTACCAAACTGTTTTCCATGGCGATTACACCATTTTACATGACTTCCGGCAGTGTATAAGGGTTTCAAATTTTCCATATCCTCATTGACACTTTTTAGTTTCCGTTTTTTTATTTTTTACAATAGCCATCCTACTGGGTGTGGAGTGGTATTTAAGTGTGGTTTTGATTAGCATTTCTCTAATGACTAGATGTTGAACATGGGCTTAATACCTTTTGTAAGTGTTTCTATTCTACTTGAACCATTAAACATTTTAAATAATCTGTTTTACTTCTTTGCAAAAATATGCCATGTTAAAATACGCGAGAGTCATTAATTGCAACTGCCTACTTTACTGGCTCATCTTAGGTCCCTGATCCTATTTGTTCCAGGTCTGTTTTCTCCACTGCGGGGACAGGAACTGTTCCAGGAATCCCAAGAGGGCAGGAGCTATGCTTGTATTGCTCACTACCATATCTCTGATGCACAGTATCCCAGTAAAAATAGTTTGATTAATAAATTTAATCTGTTAATTGAATCTGTTAATTAATGCATCTGCCTTTGGCAGAGCAGAAACAAGTTTAATATTGAGAAGTCCTAGGGTTTCCTATCTCATCTCAATGTGATGGCATCCCATCCCTTGGTTCTAAGAACCATATATATGTTGATGGCTCCAAAAGTTATAGTCCTTTCCGTGAGCCCGGTTGGATACCTAACAGGTGTCTCAAATTTAACATTTCTAAACCCAGATAGCTCCAGGATTTCTATATAGAGGAGTGGCTATCTAGGTGGCAAGCTCATTCTTTTGTCTAGATTATATGCTTGCCGGTTGGGCATTACTGGAGACGGAAAGCTCTTCGAGTCACCCCTTGGGGCTCTCAATGGTGTCTAAGAAAGATCTTTTGTTTTCCCTACCAAACCTGTTCATCTTTAGGTACCTGTTCCAGCCAAAAGCCCAGGAGACATCTGTATTGTCCTCCTGACCTCCAATGCATCAGCAAGACCTGTTGTTTCCAAAATAAATTTCCCAACTACTTTTTGTGATCTACACTGCTACCATTATCTAGATCTAATCTGCCACCAGTGCTTTCTGCATTCCTCCTGGTCTCTCTCCTTCCACTCCAGCTCTTCCTATTTCCTCCCCTCATCCCACATGTTCCACCAAATATATTCACAGCAGTCAATGATGTCATGCCAACGTAGTCTGGTCTCAACCTGTACTATAACAAAGCACCAGTATAAAACAAAACAAAACAAAACACCTCTATCGAACTTCACTTGGGACATTGAGAAAGGTCAGTGTTTGTATTTCAAAAGTTTTCCTCTTTGGGGTAGCAGAAAAAAGTATATTTAGGGCTCAACTTCAAGAGCCTTCTTGTTTAAAAACCAGGTATACTTTGCTAATTTGTAACAAGATTGAAAGTAAGGTTATATTGGGAACATTAAAACAAATGAACAAAACATTTTCTGCCAAAATACTTTTTTTTGTTTGTTTTTTATGGTTGTATAATTTGAACTACCGTAGAAGACAATCAAAGGACCCAGGCAGTTAGGCATTTAAAGAATTGTCTTCTCTCACAGATAGAGAAGAAACTGGTGATTGCCAGAATAGGGGCGTGTTGAGGGGCTGGGTAAATAAGGTGAAGAGATTAAGAAGTACAAATTGGTAGTTACAAAATAATCATGGGACAGGAACATAAAGTACAGCATAGAAAATATAGTTGGTAATATTGTAATAACTGTATAGTGCCAGGTAGGTATTAGACTAATGAGGGGGGGGGTCACTTTGTGTAAGTTATATAAATGTCTAACCACTATGCTGTACACATGAAACTAATATAAAATAATATCGAATGTCAATTGTAATTGAAAAATTTAAAAAAAGGAATGTCTTCTTTGAAAAGGATACATGAAACTTGGAAATGGGAAAGATATATTTATTGTAATACTCAAGTCAAAGTACCAAGAATTGCCCAATTAGGGTTTATATAAAGTTCGTTTTCAAATTAAAAAAAAATTTGGATTAAAGCATACTTTCATAATTTATATTATATACTTAAGAGTGGCTTATATATCTTCTGATTATTTTATAAGCAGAAGTGATGCTATCGTGTTCAGGATCACTTCCCTTATTTCCCAGAGTAATACAATTATGTAAGAGCTTACTATTATTTTATAACGTCTGTAGAATTTACAGCATTAGACGCTTATGCCTAAATTTAACCTCTTATTGGTTTATTATTTCACCTCTGCATTGCTTTGGTGTTTTATATCCCAAATTAAATTTCCCAAACATTTCCTTAGGTATATTATTAACCTGTACAACAATAATTTGTTCACAACAGATACCACTATTAATTATCTTTGTAATTATTTTACCATGTCTCTATTTTTTTTGTTTTGTAATACATATATTTAGGCAAGAACAAGCGAAAAAGAATTTTAAATTGACAAAATGCTATGAATAGATTCAGTAGAAGTTGGTATAGTCAGCATGAAACTCTGAATAAAGTTACCAGTCTTTGAGAAGTATATCCAACAAACCTAAGTACTCTTTTTTCAGTCTCCTATTTATACGACTTGATGATAAAAGTGTTTGTTCACTACGGAACTAGATGTCCTTTGGATAAAAATATTGCAGGTCTGGGATTCATGCTTCCCCTAGCAATATTGATTTGCTGGGGGGATTTTTTCCCCCCATTCTTACTCAGTGTTTTTAATTTAAAATATTTTATGTTTATGTTGGTTTGTTCCCAGTGCTTTATCGAATTAATTCTGTATTTTTTGGGCCACAGCAACTACTGTAAAGGTATGGCCCAAACTGTCAGATGATATTATTCAGCATTCCTCTGCTCATCCCTGATCTTTCAGAGGTAGCTATTTTTATTCAGTCTATTAGGCATAAGAATTTTTAGATTTTAATTTAAAAAAAAAAATGTTCTACATCTGAGACCTCTGATATACCCTGAGTTATAGTTACAGTTACACTCAGATAACTTCTCAGGAAAAATGACTTTGCAGCTTGAACATGTTTTTTTCATCCTTCCATATTAATTTTTTCCAGTTCACAAGTCAAAACAAGATTAGTGCGCTTTGAATCTACCAGCCAGTATAGAAAGATCAAGCTTATACCTCAACATTGAGCTGCTTCCTTTTAGCTTATACATCTTCTCGAGCAGTACATTCAAGGACTTGGAATATAATTGGCAATTTTGCTGCTGATGAACGAAGCTGAGCAGAGTAAGGATGACTTTCGCTACTCAGCAGTGCTTACAGTAAAAAGAAATGGCTTGGTGGCTGAGTATATGAAATATGAGTCTGATAAACGACTCTAAGTTCCTTGATAATAAAGTCTATTTAAAAAGATATAGTGAGATGACTTTTTCCCCTACCAAACTGGCTATCTTTTTATCAACATTAGACATTTATGCAATTAATCTATTCTCTATGTGTTTAATAATGACAGCTAATATTTACCAGAGAATTGCAAGAACTGGTTGATTATAACCAAATGCCAAACTTGAGGTCTTTTCTTCCTCACTGGATGCCACTATGGCTGTGCCTCAGTGTCTCAGATTCTACCACCTACCTCATCCCAACTTCTTTCGGAATCTTTTAATATTAAAACATAGGCTTATATGCATTCACTGAACCTTAGCTCCTGAAGGCAGCCTGTGCATTTTGATGGAAATAGGATTTGAAGGCATTTTCATAAGATAGCCTCCCAACAGTTTTGGCAACAGGAGCTGCTG
>NW_011889121.1:226846-273473 GCF_000151845.1 Pteropus vampyrus
CCAATTAGGGTTTATATAAAGTTCGTTTTCAAATTAAAAAAAAATTTGGATTAAAGCATACTTTCATAATTTATATTATATACTTAAGAGTGGCTTATATATCTTCTGATTATTTTATAAGCAGAAGTGATGCTATCGTGTTCAGGATCACTTCCCTTATTTCCCAGAGTAATACAATTATGTAAGAGCTTACTATTATTTTATAACGTCTGTAGAATTTACAGCATTAGACGCTTATGCCTAAATTTAACCTCTTATTGGTTTATTATTTCACCTCTGCATTGCTTTGGTGTTTTATATCCCAAATTAAATTTCCCAAACATTTCCTTAGGTATATTATTAACCTGTACAACAATAATTTGTTCACAACAGATACCACTATTAATTATCTTTGTAATTATTTTACCATGTCTCTATTTTTTTTGTTTTGTAATACATATATTTAGGCAAGAACAAGCGAAAAAGAATTTTAAATTGACAAAATGCTATGAATAGATTCAGTAGAAGTTGGTATAGTCAGCATGAAACTCTGAATAAAGTTACCAGTCTTTGAGAAGTATATCCAACAAACCTAAGTACTCTTTTTTCAGTCTCCTATTTATACGACTTGATGATAAAAGTGTTTGTTCACTACGGAACTAGATGTCCTTTGGATAAAAATATTGCAGGTCTGGGATTCATGCTTCCCCTAGCAATATTGATTTGCTGGGGGGATTTTTTCCCCCCATTCTTACTCAGTGTTTTTAATTTAAAATATTTTATGTTTATGTTGGTTTGTTCCCAGTGCTTTATCGAATTAATTCTGTATTTTTTGGGCCACAGCAACTACTGTAAAGGTATGGCCCAAACTGTCAGATGATATTATTCAGCATTCCTCTGCTCATCCCTGATCTTTCAGAGGTAGCTATTTTTATTCAGTCTATTAGGCATAAGAATTTTTAGATTTTAATTTAAAAAAAAAAATGTTCTACATCTGAGACCTCTGATATACCCTGAGTTATAGTTACAGTTACACTCAGATAACTTCTCAGGAAAAATGACTTTGCAGCTTGAACATGTTTTTTTCATCCTTCCATATTAATTTTTTCCAGTTCACAAGTCAAAACAAGATTAGTGCGCTTTGAATCTACCAGCCAGTATAGAAAGATCAAGCTTATACCTCAACATTGAGCTGCTTCCTTTTAGCTTATACATCTTCTCGAGCAGTACATTCAAGGACTTGGAATATAATTGGCAATTTTGCTGCTGATGAACGAAGCTGAGCAGAGTAAGGATGACTTTCGCTACTCAGCAGTGCTTACAGTAAAAAGAAATGGCTTGGTGGCTGAGTATATGAAATATGAGTCTGATAAACGACTCTAAGTTCCTTGATAATAAAGTCTATTTAAAAAGATATAGTGAGATGACTTTTTCCCCTACCAAACTGGCTATCTTTTTATCAACATTAGACATTTATGCAATTAATCTATTCTCTATGTGTTTAATAATGACAGCTAATATTTACCAGAGAATTGCAAGAACTGGTTGATTATAACCAAATGCCAAACTTGAGGTCTTTTCTTCCTCACTGGATGCCACTATGGCTGTGCCTCAGTGTCTCAGATTCTACCACCTACCTCATCCCAACTTCTTTCGGAATCTTTTAATATTAAAACATAGGCTTATATGCATTCACTGAACCTTAGCTCCTGAAGGCAGCCTGTGCATTTTGATGGAAATAGGATTTGAAGGCATTTTCATAAGATAGCCTCCCAACAGTTTTGGCAACAGGAGCTGCTGAAGGAACAGAGACACTTCAAAATACTTTCTGTAAAATAGCAACTTTCAAAGATTCTCAGTTTATAGGACAGTTCAATTAGGCAGCCAACCTCATCAAGCATTTCTCTCTGATCTCAGCCAATTGAAAAACAGATATTGAATAAACTGATGGTTGAAATTGCTGCCAAAATATAATTCAATCAACTGTAATTACAGTGGGATTACCTAGAATAAAAACATTGTATGAAACACCTCTAATCTGTCATTATCTATCCCTTTATAAGAATATCTATTAGGATCACAGCTCAGTTCCCCAAAATGTGCTTAATCCTCAAAATCAAAACAAAGTATCAAGTATTTATTTTCAGTTTCTTATGTGTGAGAAAATAAAGTGCTAAGAAGGATGCAAGGATGCATAAGGCACAAGTATTATCAACAAGTTCACTGCTTAATTGGAGAGACAAGGGATATGAAAATTAACAAAAACATTTCAAACGTTAAACAGATGACTTAAGACTTCAAAGCAGTCATGGAAGTGCTTGCTATCTCTAAGATCTATTCTAAGGTAACTTTTTAAAAAAAGTAAATGTCATTTATATTATTTTCAATGTAGAAATGTATAACTGTTATATCTCTCACTAATCTTGACCCTGGCTTTTTCTTAGACCTGTGATTTCCTAGAACTGGAGACAACATGGTAAGGGAAAATATATTGGCCCACTCATCCTGCTTTTCTTTCCTTTCTCTCATTGCAAAGGGACTTTTCAAATGAAAAGGAATACACATTGTGTAAGTATAAAGGGTTGAATTTCAAATCAGACTCACATAAATCATACATTCTTACCTAACACCAATCTTTACTAATGATTCAAAGAATTATAAATACAAGACACAGAGCAAACATTCTTTCCTTGGAGGAACCTGAAGTAATCTGACTCATCTCTCCCAAATATCCCTGTTCTTTAATATTATGATATGTTTTGGTTTCATATTAACAGAAAATTTTAAAAAAAATTTAGGTGGAAACACTGACACTGAAAGGAAGCCAGTTCAGTCTCCAAAGCCTTCCATTTTATAATCTGTTAATGAGAAAAAATAAAAAATGCTCATGTGACTATGCCCCATTTTCCATCTAGTGATGACGCATAAATCCATAAATTCCAGGTTTATTTACAATAAGTGAAGTAACCATACCAAGTATGTCCTGCTAAAACATTTTATAGACAGGGACTTTTGGGTATCTTTCTGCTGGTTAAATGCCATAAACGAGATTAACAAAAAGGTCTGGGAGGTTATTAGCATGTTTATAATGTGTTTCTGTTGAGCCGAGGTCATTTATTACTCTCACATCCCCCAGGGACTGCTGTTAATATTCTTTCCTTCTCCTCCTCTTCTTCCTCCTCTCCTTCTGCCTCTCGTCTCCCCCTTCTCTATATAGATAATCATGTAAAATTTTCACGATTTTTCTTTAAATTTTACCTGTAAAGATATTTATACCTTGAACTTTTGCCATACCTATGCTTGGCCCCTCCTGCTCCATTTAGGGGTCATTCTTCCCTATTATTTGATGGTTTGGGGGCAGATATAAGAGCAAGGAAAAATAATTAATCTGGCTTCATATTCGATAATGTACTTATATTTATAAATCAGTACCGGGTGACTATATATTCAGATAGAAATTTTTCTTAATCTTCAGGAAATATGTTATTTTTTATCCTCAAAAACATATTCGTTGCCCAAATTGGTTTGGTGATTTTAAGTCACAAGAGAAAAGATAAGAAATACTTCTTTGCCACCATATGGTTATAATAATAAAAACAAGATATTCTACAATAATGAGGTTTTCTACATATAATGTATGGGGCGACCTAGTGCTCATTGCCTGGGGAAGTCACCACCTATGGCCACAGGCCATATGAATTTGCCTTGTTAGGCTAGAACCATAGGCCTGGGATTTATGGGAAAGATGAGACTTTATTTGTTGCTGGAAGCTGGGAATGGTGTCAAACTTAAGGGCAGGCTCTAGTGTCGAAAAGGCTCCTTAAGAGCTATTCCAGTCCACCTGAGTTGACTATGTCCTTCCTATCCTTCAAAAAGACTTAGAATTGGGAGTACGAGCTAGGAGAAACACATTCTGTGGCATTTATTAGGTTACTTGTTTTAGCCATATTCTCATCTCAGCAAAGCCCTGATGGAGGTGGCAGGATGTGACTCAGAAACCCTCTGCTTTCTCAGCTTCCACAGAAGAGGGCTGACCAGGTCTTTGTTTCATTTTATTTTTTTGCCCTTTATTCACAAAAGCAGCAAGGAGAAACTGGGGTCTCTGTAAGAGCATAGTGGCAGAAGTTGATTGGGTAAGTAAGCCAAGGGAAAAAAAAAACCCACTAGCAATACAGGGAAGGACTGATAGGGTAGTGTTGGCGATGCCCAAGATGGCAGCCACACAGCGGTAGTCTGGCCACACTTGGTTATACTAAGGGCCAGTTTTCAACCAACAATACTATGAAGTTGAAACAGCTGGGAGCAACAGGTGAGATGATATTAGTATTATTAATTTAAATCTCAATTCCCTACCCTTTTGTTATTATTTTTATCCCAAACCTCAACAGCCCCACCCCCAAATGTGTCCCGACTCTTGTCATCCAGTACACTGGCTAAGCTGCCAGGCAACCAACTCCCACCCTACTTTACCACACCCAGGTGGGGAGCTCCAAGCAATTCTAATCGACTGGGGCATGCATGTAGCAGGTAAGGATGGGGGCTGCGGGGGTTCTAGACTGGAGGTGAGGTGGTACAAAACCAATGGATGTCATAAGGTTGGAGGGAAAAGTGCAGAGCTGGGTCATTATTAGCATGACTTGGGTAAGCCACCAACCTCTCTGAGTCTCAACTATTCTTTATTGGATAATAACTGCTGTAATCCTCGTCAATTGGAAGATACAGCTAGTTTATCATTTAGCACTTCATAGGCACACATTGAACATTGCTTTTTGTTCTGTCTAGGAGATAACATGGACTATAACTATGAGACACTCCCTTTATAGAAAGCTCAAGACCAAGAAAAAGTGACCAAACCAAACGGGAAACAAAAAATTCCTTCAAAAACAACAAAGAGGCAAGTTAAAGAGTATTCTTCGCACTGACTATCTGACATATGATGGCTTTGGGGACCAAGATGAATGTGGGTAAGTTGAGAAAGAAAAACAAAAAAAGCAATTGAAAGTTTCAGGAGGAGCAGAGAAGCTCCTCCGATTCATCCACCCAGGAGTTATGATATCACGGAAGACGTGATCATTTGCTGAATGCTGGCAGCAGCCTAAGCCCCATATAGGACCTGTTCTTAGGAGCTTTCCAGACGGCTGAAAGTGGAGACATTTTTTTCTATCTTGTACAAAGATTTAAAAATTTTGCAACGTGACAGCATTAAATTATACAATGCACTCGGTTTATTTTTTTTTAAAGAAAGAAATTATATGCATATGTGCACGCTAACATTCTTCCAGAAAAGTATTTAATTCTTTCACTCAACTCCTCCCCTCCCCCACCTCATCCCTTGGAATGAGGGAGGGGAAGACTGAATGGGGATTTGTAGTTTTCCCGCTGAGAAAGGGACATTTTCTGCAACCAGGTCAGTGTTCAAAGGACTAATGCTCTAAGGAAATCATCCAAAGTGGAGAGGCAGTTCAGGGTTATTAAGTTATTTTCCAATGCTGTCTGGGCTGCCGCAGACCTTTGTGAAGGCAACAAGATGCTGCTTCCTGGGAGAAGAGGATAAGAGGCAATTAAGAGAAGCTTCGGAGAGGCTCAGGAATGTTTGAGAATTCACTCACACATACCCCAAATTATGTGGGAACTCCAAGAGTGAAAATAAACTAATTTGATCAAAGACATATTTGTGTCCTAGGAAATATTCTAAACATGTAGCTAACACTGGATATATCCGTATGAGTGTTTTCCTAAAATCGGTATCTAGTAAATGTCGATTAGACTTTCATTCAATTTCAGAGAAGAGAAAGAAAGCTAATTAATGCAAATATTCCTTATGTGCCAGAAAGTGGAATGGTTGTGAGGTTAAGTAAATTATTCAAATAACGGAGTCAGACTATGATAAAGCTGGGTCTCAAATGCAGATTTATTTGATTCCACAGTCCATGTTGTTTTCTACCACAAGATTATGGAAGAAAGAGCATGTTTAAGAAAGTGAGAGAAAGAAAATGAAGGAGGAGTTGAAATAATTTCCTCCTCTTTGAGGGAGACAGACCAAAATATATTTTATATACACTGTCACATTACCAAAAGTGCCATCAATGAGGCTGGGGACGCCTATGCTACACCTGTGTAATATGAAAGATTTGGGGCCTGTACATGATATTGTATTTTAGCTGCTCCATATATGTGTATATGTATATATGCCACCTCTTTAAGCATTACATATGCAGAATGCTACAAAAATTTTCTGTAAAATAACAACTTAACAATGTCATTCTCTTAAGATTCAGTAGCTACTAGTTCCCAGCCCCCAAAGTAGTTCTTGTACACAAATGCTTAGAGAAACACAGCAGTTGATCAACTTAAAGCTCTATTGACCACTGGAAAACCAGAAGAAGAATCACAAGTGACGCTTAGGAAAAACAAAAAGACTCTAGTTCTACTGAAACAAAGAAAGCCAGAACTCAGAGTGATCTGAGGCATTATCTAATTCTATTTCCTTATTGTTGATGAGGAAACTCAGTCCTAGATGGGCTGAGTTATACTCTGAATCATATCGTTAGATAGAGACTTGAGAATCTATAGACCTCAGGATTTGGCATGTACCGTTCAGACATATATGCTAAGAATTGTCTCGTAGGCACCGTCTATAAGAGACATGAGAAACTCTGACTCAGCACACTTTATAATATTAAAGTCGATGTCTAGAGGATATGAGAGACATATTCGGGCCGTTTATCTAAATTGACACACAGGCACTAGAAGATTTTTTGAAGGAATCAGGAAACTGTAAAGCACATAGAATTAATGGTCTGTGTTCATTCATTTTTTATTAATTCAAATATCTACTGAGCACGTGCTATATGTGAGACACTATGCTAGAAAAAGAGATACAACACCGATCCTCTTGGAGTCTGTTATTTCAGTCAAGGTTATGTGTATCAGCTTATGAAACTATAAAGAAAGTTGTGAGGTTTTTTTTTATGAACCTATAAGAGACAGAAGATAACAACATCTACATATACCGACAAGGTCTATGAAAGCAAAGGCCAGAATCAGGATTCTGCATAGCACTATGGCATCTCATTCACTCTCTTTCAGTTAATATCTTAAACGGAGTTGTTTTCATGATTATATCATCAATTATGAATTACTGACTATTCCTTCATTGTGGTTCCAGAGCTTAATGAGACTCAGCTAATGTGACCTCTGGAACCATCAAACTGCGGAGGAGAAAGCACAGCAGAGAAGACTGACCTCCAGGTTATCTCTGTGTACTAAAGACTTTTGAAAAGTCAGAGCACCAGGCTTTTGGCAGCAATTTCACAAATTTAATTACCCAGAGATATTCACCAGTTTCCTCAAAGACTGACAGTTGAAATTAGACAGCTGATTCTCTGTTACATCCACTTCCTATTATCAGTGGTGCTAAACAGTTAAGTAAAAGGTTTAATATTATTTGTCCTTCCTATCCTGATAAGATTGATGGTGCAATAAGAGTCCTCAAGGGCGATGTGAAGATTCATTTCCACTCCTCTAGAAAACCATTACACTTTCTATTTCAAAGTCAACATTTATAAAATCAGAGAATGTCAGGACTGGAAATGACTTATGATATCATGTGATTCAGCCCCCTTAGATGACAGGTGGAGAAACTGAGGCCCAGAGAATATAAGTGATTCACCTTTGATCAACTAGCTAGTTAATAGCAAAGCTGGAACTAGACTTCGAGTCTTCTGATGCCTGGTCTATTTACTGTTTCTGTTATTTCATATTGTGTTGTCGGCTGCTAAAAGACATATTTTGAAGGAAAATATACATGGGAAGGATCTTACCAGAAACAGCACAAAATTATATACTACGCGAGATGTTCATATTGTAATAAAAACTAAGAAAATCTGCCTATCTCGACCAGTGTTCAACTTAATGTCAGAAGACTGATATCATTCCTAGAACAGTGAGGTATCAGGAATGAGACACGGGGGAATGTTTTCTAAGTTGGATACCATAATCCAGTGTTCTTTATGATGACAATCTAGCTCATTCTCAGAAGATATATCCGCTGAGAACCTGCCAGCACAGATATTTAGCATGGTGATTGCCGTTAAAGCTGAGACATAGCTGAGGACTGACTGCATCTTCTCTATATAAATACAGGTACTGAAATAGCAATCGATAACTTGAAGGAACAAATAAACTAACTAAAACTTGAATCAGAGCAACTCCTGGAACGAATAATAGAGAGCTGGAGAAAGAATGAGGGTAAGATATGCTTTAAATATGGGATGAATTTAGAATCAAAAAAATTGCCCAGAATGTAGTCCTAGGAGCAATATGGTGTGGAGGGAGGTGGAGTCAAAACTCAAGTGCTGGCTACTGTGTTAGGGAGCATGGGTACGTATACTCAGAACAAGATTCATCAGTTTAGTTCAAAATAGACCAACAGGTTACAAGAACACACAAACGCCGAAAGGTTAAGTCTAGGAAGACGGCCACAATTCCATGCAGAGAGTCAAATACTTATACTAGTAGCGCCATGGGAATGGCAACCATAAGAAGACAGGACAGCAAGAACTCCAGCCAGCAATTTGGGTGGCAGTCACAGCAATAATAATAATGTTGACCGAAGAGACTCTTGGCTTCAGCCAGGGAGGTTTCATATTGCATTTTATTCAGCAGGAACCCCCTGAAAGCTGTGAGCAACTGAGATAAACTAAGTAGCTGTAGGAACACGCCTAGGATTGAGAGCGGAGAGAAGGGTAGATTAAGGTCATTAAGACAACATCTGTACTCTTTGAGGAAGACGCGGTAGCAGCTGCACTGGAGCTCTGTTCCGACCGCTCCTGCTCCTGACCCACAGCCGTCCAACTTCCACGAGGAAAAAGTCCATCAGGAAGCCCCGCCACAGCTATGGCTTTTTTTTTTTTTTTAGAATTTTAATATTTTTCATTTTTCAATTATAGTTGGCACACAGTACTATATTAGTTTGAGGTGTACGGCCTGAATTCCATAGCACTTCATTGGGATCATCCCTTGAGTTTAAAGGATGTAGACTGAAGAAGAACTGAAATATACCTGCATGTATTTATAAAGAAATCAGTAAATGTATAGAACTTATATACCTAAGACAAGGACTAAGTGGAGAATGGGAAAAGTTTAAGAAACCATTGGATATACTCAATGCCATCTTGTTTATAAGGCATCCTACTTTTTTAAAATGAAAATTACTAGGTTAACTGATGAAACAGTCATTGGCGCCTGCATCTGAGACAGAGTTCTGGGCTAGTTGCCCTGTTGCTCTAACCTAGTGTGCTATTTCTTACGCTCTTATTATGTCATCTATGCAGGAACAGACTGCATGCAAGTTTAGGATTTCTCAATTCTTTTGACAGTTCAGAATATAGGAGAATAATTTTTGAACTGATTAAGAAAGCAGTAGAGTCCTAGCTCTTGGTTCCATTTGGTTTACCCATATGGGCATATGCAACATAAAAAGGTGAAAGAACTCCTAACAGAATATGCAGCAGCTGGTTAAAGGCTATTATATTGAAATTTTCATGAGTTTGACAGTAGGCCAAAAAACTACAAAATGGCAGAGAGTGGAAAAGGCAGTTGTAACAGGTTGAACATTGTTGGTGATTATTTTTTCAGTGGCAATGAAAGCTGTAATCAAATAACCTGAAAGAGATGCTGGCAGGAATAGGAGAGCCCCAAGGGAGAGGGAATATGAAACTGTAACAATGATGTATGCTATGAACTAATAAACTAGACAAACATGTAGTTTAAAGTATCAAAATCAAGGTTCTTAGCATCATATGAATAGCTGGTGTCATAACACAGGCATAAACACTGCCTGATTTGTAATCCAGAGCAGAAGATATTAATGATTTACAACCTTAAGGATGAGTGCATAACTCAAAAATTAACTGGAGCTGTGCTAGTGGTGTAGGAACCTCTTGTTACTTAGTCGATCAGTTTATCCCAGCAATGAAAAGGAGAAAATTATAAAGCATTAAAAAATATATATCCAGAGAAGACATCTGGCTTTGCAGCTGGAAATGTGTGGTAAAAATTCTTGAGTATAAGGCAAGACTGATAAGACGAAAAATGGGGGCTGGTTGAAATAATGTCATTATAAATTTATCGTTATTGTTATTTGTGGACCAACAAGACATCTCAAATTATGAATGGCATTTGCCAGTGCGTGAAGTCCACTGAACCTTGAACATCAAAGTAATGTGCTATAAACAGAATATCTTAGACAACAGTAATATGGAATAATAAATCTCAATGACATTAATAATCTGTTCGATGTATATTTTCTGAACATGTGTTCTCCGTATATTACAGCTTAATATTTTAGATGTATATTTGAGAAATTATATAATCCTTATTTTCGAAGATTATAATTACAGACAGAATTAATCTCCATAAAGTTTCAGAGATATCTTTGATTAATTATGTAATTCCTCATTCCAAGGAACTGATCACCTCAGAGGCTTTTAAGGTCTCTATATTCACCTTTCTACTTAATTTTTCCTGTCTATTGTTTTATGTCTCATAGCATTAAACTAGGAAGAATAATAGTCCTAAATTATACACCAAGATTTGAGCTCTTTGAATAGGTGCCTGAAGAAACTGAAAAGGGTTGAGAGGGCATATCTGAAGCTAATTAAACAGTGGCAAAATAGAATTCCTGATTTTTTTTTTTAAACTAAGAATTTGTATTATGTTAATAATTAAAGAATTTAAAAAATAAAGGTAAACTTCTTGAAAAAAGCTGAGGTCTTAAGTTTTTGAATTTGGATAAGACTGTGGAATGAGTCACGCTCATTGATTCTTCCAGCTAAAAAGGACCTTAGATTTCATCTCGTCAAACTCCTTTATTTTACCAATGAGAAACCAAGGTTTGTATAGGTTAAAATGACTTGCTTGAGGCCATACGATCAACTAATAACAGAGCCAGGACTAGGAATCAAATTTTCTTATTCCCAGATCTGTGCCCTTACCAATACCGCTACCATGATCTTTGAGTTGGTGAAGGAGCCCTGGACAAATAGGAGGACGAGTAGAGAGTAGCTGCCCTCTGATTCCACGAGGAAGAGCAAGAGATTAATTTACATGGGGGATTACGGCTTTCTTGGAATTGGCATCCTCTTTACTTTTTGGTCCGAATTCATTTTCTCTTCCCCACAACAAAGTACTGGGATCTTTCGTAGTAGGTGTAACATCAGGGAGGAGAAGACAAATATTTAAGGATTTGAGCAAAGGACAAGACAAATATTTAAGGATTTGAGCAAAGGACAGTGGGACTGGGGAGGGGAAGGGGACTTAGGAATGTCCAGGAGAACATTATTAATGAACCCCAAATGAGTAATGATTTGGAGAATAATGGCTTAAAGATGTCTTGGATTCTCAGGTGGTCCTAAAACCTTGACCTCAAAAGTCTTTATTTCAGCTCATAAAGACTGAATAAAGTGAGAGCTTTATAAATGAGTTGAGAAGTAGTTGATCTCGAACATCTTAATCAGAAAGAAAAATTTGTCACGATGGAGACATTAATGTAGAAGATGACTGGAGAGAGTTCGAATAAAATACTTCCATAAAATATAGAGAGGATGTAAACAATACAGTGCGTGTCTAAGTCAGTATATTATTTAGTGAAACAGGTGATTTGAAATGGATATTTAAAATACATAGAGTGACTAAGTTAATAATATATAACAAAGATAAAATAAAAATTAAAAATAAGAAAATCAAAAAGCAGGATCAAAGTATATTAAGGGAGACTTTTTTAAATTAAGAGATACCTCGTCTGGAAAAATTTATGACAAACCTTTTTTAAAGGATGTGTCTCTCCTTGAAGAGCTAAAAGAGTCTCCTCACCCCCATTCCTCTGAGTTAACAAAAATGAGGCATGAAATCAAATTTCTTGAGAACCGTAGTAATGAAGACCTAGGACTGCTGTTATTGCTTTAGAACTGAATTATGAAGAATTGATGGGTAGCGGAAGAATAAAAACAGACTTGATAAAAGATGGCAGGCCGGAAAAATAGACAAACATTTAACAATTTTTAGTCAGACTCGTGGCAGAAGCAAGTTCGAAGACTTTAGTTGGTATTGAAGACTATTTAATGAATCTGATTAATTTCGATTGTTGTTGAGGTAGGTGATTCAAAGTTTAATTTAAGTTGGACTCCCATAATTGATGAGAAACTGTTAAAGTATAATAATAACTCAACATTGTCTCTCCTCTCTCTCTTCCATGTCGACCCAATGTATCATAATTTGTATTTCATGCAACATCCTGCAGAAGGTGCTTCTAAGTACCTGTATTCTTTTGACTGGCACAAATGGCTCCAGAAAACAGTATCATTCTGTTGTTATGTGAAAAATGCTGAGTGCTATATATTGAGAATGAACACCTCAGCTCCACAAATCCAGGACTGCTGCTGACTGCTTTTTGGGTTCACGAAGTATTTATTCACCTAAAACAGTTTGTATACATATAGCTGCAGAAATCTTCTATCTTTGTCTGAATAAAAAATGCGAGGAAACCCCTCAATATAATAAGTTGTTCTTGTAAATATTCACTTCCACTACCAGTAATATTATCTGCAGCTTTTTGTTCTAGTATGAAAAATCTACACCACCTCCAATCACAAAACATAACATATATGCTGCATTAAATGGATTTTTCCTAAAGGCAGCTCCCTATTGCATCAGCAAATTTTCAGTGGTAATTTAAGCATGAGGTGATTATCTAAGCTTCCTTGGGGGAGAAAGAGCTATGTATTGCAGGCCAGGCTAATGTCACATTTTAAAAATAAATTCATTTGTGAATATACAGATTAGCCACAATAAATGCTCTTTAAAGAATGTGATGTTTCCAACTTACTTGATATAGTAGGGCACTTTGTTTGGCGAAATGGCTCTCTCCCAGGGACCCTGGACAGAAGCTGAAAAAGAAAAAAAAAAAAAGGCAAGGAGGTCAAGTTCACCGCAAACAGGAAAGACAACATTAATCTCCAGAATTACAATTTTACACTGATATCAGTCTATTTACTCAGTTGCCCATGAAGACAGGATGGATTAACTGGCTGTTCTGAAGTTTCTGTACTAATCTTAGTGAAATTGAACTCATTCAGGTACAAAGACAAATGCAAAGAAAAAAAAAATATTCTACTGCTATACCTATAGAACAGATAAGGAAGTAAATGAGTAAACTGATAGGTTTTCTCTTATGCGTCTCCATTGGGTGCTTGTCTTATAATACTTCATGTTGCTGCTTCTGATATCTTTTGCTATTTGACTGACTGGGTTTTATTAGTTTAGCAGCTGAAACATCCCTCTGCGATATATTTACATTCCAAGTAATTGAAGAGAAAGTACTACACTTATCACTCTGATATGTTTGTGTTTCTCTCTATTTAGCTGTTACCGATTTTACTTACCTATTATACATGTTTAATTGATGCCTTAAAACGTCAGCTGACCAGCACGATCTTATTAGAAAAGAACCAAAAGTGAGAGAATGGCATCTGATACCAGAGAATAATAAAACTTTTGTGATGAGTGATGAATCCTGTAGGTGAAATTAAATTTCATGTACAGGGAATTCACTTTATGATGACTTTATTGTGCATTAGTCAAATCAATCATCTTTAAACTGTGTTTTAAATGCTTAAATTGTAGGGGTTTTTTTCTTTCCCAAAGCAGAACCTGAAAAATACCTTTTATATACTGTTTAATCTGATAGTTTTTTTTTCTTTCTTTAAGACAAAATAATTATGTTGGGAGGTATTATAACATTTCATCAACAATAAAATCTTCCTTCTGAATAGTGTTTTAAGAAACTAGAGTTCTAAGAGACATAGAATACGACCAGGAATATAAGAAGCATTCTTATTAACATCTAGCAATTTTATGTGTATGTCTATTTTCCCCCTGAACTTTCATCCTGCTTATAATTTGAAGCACAGCTGATGCTGATCATTATTTCCTCCTATGAAAAGCTCCCTTCTAAATTAGTCTCACAGTAAATTCACTCCACAGTGTATTGAGATGTAACAAAACGTCAAAGCTAATATATCCTTCACTACACTGTATAATATGAAAGAACAGCTTCTGATAAAAGTTAACTTTACCCACTGCCAGACAATTTAAGGGTAATGAAACGACAGACTCTTTGTTTCATATAGAGTAATGGAGAGAATCACGCAACCTTCAACCAGACATGCTGCTTTGTACCTTGGCAATATGACATTTAAAAGATATAGAACATGGGTTTGAATTTAGTTGCTAATTATTCCTTTTCATTTTGGCAGACAGATCTTTAATATGGGGAAAAAAAGACATTTATCTGCTGTTTTGAGGTAGTCCCTTGACTTAAATCTCTTTGTCCTTCTTTTTCTATTCCTCTCCCCTCTGTCTTTCTCATTCTCTGCCTGACTCTTCCCTTGTCCGTTTTTCTTCTTTTCAGTTCTTTTGCTCAGATTAGTTCACAGAGTAAGTAAGACCAGAGTTGAGAACTTAGGCTGGACTCCGTGACCGACTTGGGCAGAGTCTGATGGACTAACCTAAAAACCCAAGCTCTCTCTAGCAGGAAACATGATGGAGAGCCAGAAATCATAGGTCCTGGCTGCTCAGTGCACTCTCTTCTGAAAATCACAGCATCAGAATGGTGACGATATTAACTAGACTTATAGTGGTGATCATTTCGCAATATATACAAATATTGAATCATTGTGTTGTACACCTGAAGCGAATACAATGTTGTATGTCAGTTATACTTCAATTTTTAAAAAAGCAAAAAAAAAAAAAAATCAAAGGATCATAAGAAGAAGAAAAGAACTCCAGAGAGCCTTTGGGCCAGACTCCATTGGGGGTACTGTCAAGCCTATGAATGCCTCATCTGAGAAAATAACAGCTATTCTTTTCTTCAAGATCTCTACAGGCTGGGTCTCACAGTTCCTCTCATTATCCTTTTCCAGTCCTTTATTATTCTAATAGTCCAGAAAATCTTTTTGACTTGGAGAATGCTGGGTACGTTTTCTGGTAGCAGAAGAGTCATTTCGGATTTCCTACTTTATTCCTAGGCCTCTCTCAGAGAGATGTGCGCTGGAGAGTGTATTGGCTGTCTGGCCTGCCTCAGGGGCTCTCTGCTTGAAAGGAGGAACATTAAAGCAGAAAATCCAGCAAGAGACTGAGGAAAAGCAGTGGTACCCAGCTGAGCTAATGACTAGATCTACACTGAGTACCTATTGTTGACTTTGCATTGTTAAATATTAAAAGGAAAAAAAAATTCCATAACATGCCAGTAATCAGAATATGCTTGAACTAAATAGTTGAAAAGATTTAAAAAGAATATTCTAAGTTCCAAATCAAAATGAAATTTTCAGCTTTTATAATTGGAGTTCTCAATTTTTTATAGAGTATATAAATTGTACATAAAGTGGTTAATTAAAAAAAAGTCTTTTGCCTATGTGTAGCTATCAGATGGATCCAATGGTGAGATTCAGTGAATTTTTTTGTGCTGAAAGATGTTTTTTGCCCTTTGACTCACAGTTTATAAATGCACCTAAGTAACTGCTTTGCAGTCATCATTTGAAACCCTGAAATTTTGTGCTAAAAAATGTCTTGGTGCAAAAAAAAAAAAAAAAGTAAAATAACAAACAGTGGCCTTCCCCCATTTCTCATCACACACACTGGAACTACTCGCTTTAGAAATAACACCCAATCAGATGATGGTTCTGTGTGATTGGATTCAGTGTGCCTTCTTAAGATATTGTTAAAGAATTGTCGGCAATTCTGTTTGGGGAGGCCAGATAAATCTGGTCTTGCATATATTTAAAATTGATCAAATATATGGTAACTCTCATAAGTGTGTCTCAGAATTATCATTTCATTTCTCGCAGGAGTGCCGACGCCAACAACATGCCATTTCTTATCTCATGTACCAGTGGAAGCTTGCCATCCTTCACAAAGCTAGCCTACATAATAGGTGCACACATTTTTTATGTCTGGTGCGTCCATTTTTAGTAGCCCATCAAAAGCAGATTTATTGGCAAATAGTTTTTATATGAGACTGTGCTGTCCTTTCATATTTTCTTATACAGATGTTTCTATAGCCACTACGTGTAATTCCAATGTAGGTTTGTGATTCAGATTAGCATATGGCATCAGCACTATGGGGGTATTGCCTACTGAATTTAAATAGCAAACTACACATGAGTTTATGTATTCCAAAACCAAACTCTGAATTTCTCCTTGCAGTTCGTTATTAAGAGCAAGAAAGGCTAGCAGTTCTACTTTCAAATGCTTTTCCTCTCTCGAGGTGACAGGATTCAATACTGTGCCCAAGGTGGTTTTGGAAATCACAAACACAGGCCACACTTTGTTTAGAAGTTCTTATTTCAACTATTTTTTAATGCATGATGAACAGAATGTGCCAAGTGATGCACCCCGGCGTTAAGCCGTATTTTAATCGACACAGGGGCCAAGCCAGAACATTAAAAAGAATGCTAATGTTATTCAAACTGTGCCTAAAGAGCACTCTCTGGAATTCAGACCCCACAAAGACTCATTAATCTTTCTACTTTTCTTATATTTGGTAAATTTGGAGTTTTATAGCATAGTTGGGTCCTCCAAAAGTTGAGGTAGATTATAAAAATAAATAACATAGCATTCATTGGAGACAAAAGAGAAGCCATACCTACGGGGTTAAGGAAAAGGTATTAGGGAAGATTGATGAGCTACTGGCACCTAGCTCTTCAGAAGTATGCAAATTCCAGTAATGGTTTTATGGACACATCGTATCAAGGGAATTTACTATACAGCAATGGCCTCTTTCTCACTATCCCCCGCCCCAGCCCCTACCCTCAGGTATCTTTATAGATATTTTTTCCTAATCTACCTACTTGCCCCCCCATTGAAATTTTAATACCACAGACAATACTGTATATCTGTTTATGTATTTTATGTATCTGTGTTATACATAAAAAGTAAGATTTTTTTTTGTCCCCTAGGAAACAATTTTTGCCCCCTTGGGGGCAATATTGCTCCCACTGAGAATGACTGATCCAGAAGAATTGTGGGGCGGCGGGGGGGGCGGATGGAGAAAGGGAAACCTCTTATGTACCTGGAACAGGGCCTCGATTAGCTCATTTGATACTCATTGTGACCTGTGAGGCAGCTATTATTACTATTTTCATTTTGCAAATGACAAAACAGTTAAGATCACATGGGATCGCATGTCTAACATCCAAAGTTAGTATTAGATCTTAATTTTGATTTATTACACAAACTGAAGTCAGATGATTTAGGAAATGGAGACAACAAATATGTTGCATGTCTACTAGCTGCCCTGCATTGTATGCTCCTTAATGTAATCCCCCCAAACATCCTATGAGGTCATGTGATTCCATTATCATCCATGAAGACAGTGAGGCTCAGAAATGGTCAGTAAACTAAGCCTGGTCACGTAGCTATTAAGAGTGCATCCAGGATTACAGCCAGGTCTGTCTGGTCTTTGTGCTTTGTTCTATTTTATCATGTGCGGTATGAAACAGCTAGTCTATAAATATTTGCCAAAAAACTGAGTAAATAAAAACTTCTTAAAAGGGATTGTAATGTCATCTAGTTCCAAGTTGTCTATATCAGATATCTATATCTGATATCTAAATTTACCCTCTACACGATTTCCTCCAAACCCACCAAATGATTTTCCAGGAGCTGCTTGAAAAACTTCATTGTTACCAGATCCTGGAGGGGTTCTTTTGAATTTTCTGTAGCTTTAATAATGATTAGCAACAGCCTCCTTTTATTCATTCATTCATTCATTCATTCATTCATTCATTTACTTATTTACACCTACAGCACCTCGTCTTCCTAGGTGGTCTCTCATCCAAGCACTAACCAGGCCTGACCCTGCTTAGCTTCCGAGATCAGACAAGATCGAGCACGTTCAGGGTGGCATGGCTGAAGACTACAGCCTCCTTTTATTCGGGGAAAAATCTGCTTCCCTGTGATCTGTAATCTCCACCATCGGTCCTGTTCTAGATGTCAAAATCAAATCATCCAATTATTTCAGAGAAGCTAATTTTCAAAGAGCTAAGATGAGACCTATTTTCATCTGAAAGACAAAAACAGAGCCCCAATTTTTAAAGAAATAAAAACAATACCTAACATTCCTTCACTCATTACGCAATACATTTTTACCGAGCACCTACTATGTACTAGGTACTGCACAAAGTGCTGGCGCTAATGAAGTAAATAAAACAGACCCAGCTCTTGCTACTTTGCACTTAATTTCAGTCTTTGAGGATATTTTCCAATGAGCACATCTAATATTCCGGCATTAAAATCAGTCAACTGGTATCTACTGAACATAAGTAATGTGTATGTTCCTGTGCTAGGTATCTGCAGGCAGAGGTGGGGTAGGGTAGGGTGTGGTAGAGAAAGAGGTTCCGTGCCATCAAGGATGTTATTATATAATGAGATCAGGTTTTAGATGAACATATGTTATAATGGGAGTGTACTAGTCAGAGTCCAGAAAGGAAACTGATGTCACATTCAAATTGGGTAAGTTTAATAGAATTTAGTAAAAGGGTTGGTCACGAAGGTCTGTGCAGGGTGTAGGGAAATCACAAGGGATAATATTAATAGCATAACCACTCTTAGGTCTGCCCGGCAAGGAGTGAGAGCCATTACGAGAACAGAGCGGGAGAGGGAGAGGGACAGAGAGGGGGAAGAGAAAAAGTAGAGAGCAAATGAGCCTGCCCTCCCCATTGTCCCACAAATGAGCAAGAATGCATATGTACTGGTGAAGAGGTTCATGTGACAAGATCTTTGCTCAAGAGAAGCAGGCTGGGAGGGAGGCTAGGGAATAAATATTCCAACCTATTCTCTATCTTCCTACCCATCTCCTATCATGGCTCCCCTTTGGCTAAGCCCAACTCAGAGCTAGAGGGCTGGGGATCCCATTCATGCAGCCCACACAGATGAACCTCTCAAGGCCCAGAGCAAGTCAGGGAAGTGTGGAAAGTGCATATGGAGAGGCAAAGTGCATTAAAAGTGGCCGACTCGATTGCGAGGCAGCTTTTGTCCTTTTCCCATCCTTCTTCCCGCCTGGAACATGTATGTGATGATGGCCAGAGCTGTAGAAACCAGGAGAATGGAAGCAATCTTGGTTGCAATCCCTCAGAAGCAGACATGGAAACAAGAATGTGAGTGCGAGTAGTTTGAATAGTAATTCAAGGAAGCACTGGTAAAAGAGCCTGAAGTAAGACAGGGAAGAGAAGAAAGTTGACGAAAGATGCATTACTGCTTTGGGCACCTGGGGCTCAGTGCATGTGGGGGCTTCAGTGTAGAATACACTTCAGAACTATCTACCCACCAGGGGTGAGGAACTGGAGTATTTATTTACTACTGCTTGAGGCTACTCCTGGCGTCTGGGGGGGTCCTTAACTCCCTGGCACTTGTGGCCTATACCTCGTGCTGGTGAACAGGCTCCGATGGCCAGAGAAGGCCTTAAAGGCAGAATCACAGGCATGTGTAGTTAGAAGCCTGAGTTTGGTGTGCCTAGGCGTGGTGAATGCCACAGAGGATGTGGGCATGGCCTTGACAACCTATGCGACAGAAGTCATACACTAAGAATGGCTGAGAAAAAAAAAATGAGGACTCTAGGTTCCTGATGAATATGTTGTCACTATTCCAGCTTATTTCTAGATTTCTGTGTGATAAACTTATAAATGTCTACCTTGCGTAAACCACTGTTATCTGAGTTTTCTGTTACATGTAGCCAAACCTGCTTCTGATTGAACTATTACCATCCACTCAAACCATGTGCGGCTGCTCACATCATTCCTGGCTCACATTTTAAATGGCTGAACAGTATTCCGTTAATGGATGTACCATAATTTATTGAAAAAATCAGTTGTTTCCAGGTTTTCACTGTTATAAGTAAGGCTACAATGAATATCTTTGCAGATAAATCTTTGCACACATTTTTGTTAATTTCCTAAGCAAAATTCCTAGAAGTATATTTATTTGGTTAAAGACTATGAACATTTTAAAGGTGTTTTACACAAATTACACTCCTGTCAACAGGAGTCTTTCTCTATTGATCCAGGTGGAAAGAGAAAAATCCATTTTCTGCAAGTCAATGGTGTTTAGTTGGTATAAATCTCAAGGTACATTAGATACACTGCCTGATATAGTGGATTATTTGGGAACGTGACTCTCACACTCTTTCTTCCCATGGTAGACCGTAAACTTTCTGAGTTCAGAAAGACACTCAGTACATTGGCTTTCTATCTCAAAGCCCAACCCGACATCTTGAGAAGTATCTGGAACAAGTAAAAAGTATCCAGAACACACATTCGGGACAACGGGATTTGAGTGTTGACTCCATCTTCACTGCATGATGTTAAGCAAGTCTTGTTTTTTCCCTGAGCCTCCTTTTTCTTTTTTTCCTCACTTATTCAACTGGTACTTATAGAGCATCAATTATGTGGCAGATACTATTCTATTTTTTAAAATTTAAGTATAGTTGGTATAAGAGCCTTGTTTTTCTTACATGCAAAATAGGAATAATGGTATCTCCCTTCCCAAAATGTCAGGATAAAATGAGAAGGTAGATGTGAAATTGCTTTGCAAAATGGTATTCACAATACAAATAACATTTGTAACCACATATCTGTAGGATGGTATCTAAATGATGATAATCCTAGAATCGAACTCTCTGCCTCAACTGGGCAGCATTTGTCTTCAGCATTAGAATCCAATCCTAATTATTATTAACATGCCATGTATGGTATAAAGTGTGGCAGAGAGAAATACCTTTGAACATGATTTAACAGCCTGGGCTTACGGTACTTCTTTATATATCTCTGTCTGCTTAGACCGATAGCATCTGCAAAACAGATCCTTCATTCTTAGATAGATCATTTGTCCACTATTCGTCAGTGTAAATGATGAACAGACTAGTTTATATTTGATGCAATGGAAAACGGAAGGCCACAGACTGTTTTATAATGAGAGGATTATCGTGATGAAAAGAGAAGACCTTGTAGTACTATACCCAATAGACTATAGCTACGAGAGTGGAGTTCAAGGAGACAGTTCATAAGTGAATTTGTTGTCCAATGAAGGTGAGAATCACAGATGACTCTAAACTTCTAAGGCTTAATTACTAAGCAATTGGGAGTTCCACTGGCAGAAAAAAAAAATAAGCTGGGAGGTAAACTTCAGATGAATTATATATTTAGGTTAAAATATCTGGAAGATGGGTCTCTCTACTGAAACTCAAGCGAAAGGACAAGACCGTGAATACTAGATGATAGCTGAAGCTACGAAAATAACTTGACTCTTTAAGGAAAGGAGGCTTATAGAAGAGAAAGATGTATTTGGTCACAAGGTCAGTGGAAATTTCAACAGGGCAATTTCACAAGAGCGATGAAGGCTGAACCAGATCACAGAATTTGAAGGAGGGTGGGGGACAGAAGGAAAGTAGTTGTGCACTAAAGGAGAAGAATGTAAGTAGAGAGGGGGACATCTGAAGGTTTGTCAGTTCTTTCTCCTGTTCTGCAAACCAGCCCATTCCTTTATTTATGGAATTTGCTTAGGATTTTCTTTATAATATTAAATTATATAAAAAACTCATTTCCACTTTTTTTTACTTCCTAAGGTCATAATTAAGATTATAATACAGTGTTCCAGTTTTCATATAGTTATCAATGCTGAATGTATATGTATGTGTATATCGTACTTCTCCATTGTGATTGTTTTCTGCAAGATTTCTATTTTCTTTTGATGTGATGCATATAGTTCCTGTAGCAAGATTAAGTTTTCTGTCATTTAACTGAAAGGCCAGGTTAAATTGAACACTTTTCAAAACATTAAATTAAAATAAGAATAATCTTTTATATGTCTATATCGTATATCGAAAGTAAAGATTCAATGAAAACTTTAAGATCACTTACTAAACTTTCAAAGATGGGCAGATTTTCCATAAAGATTTCAGCAGTAGAGACAGATGGGCTACATTCCAGAGGGGAAGGTCACAAGAGTGATAAATGAGACCTCTAATGTCTGCCATAGCTGTGAAAATCTTTATGACTAACTAAAATTCCTCATGAATAACAACCTGTAAATATTATATGAGCTGTCAGACAGATAACACTAAGCTCTGGGACCATTGCATATGGTGAAAAGAATACAGATGCTCCTCGACTTATGATGGGGTTACGTCCCAACAAACCTATCGTAAGTTGAAAATATTGTAAATCGAAAATGCATGAATACACCTAACTTACTGAACATCATCGCTTAGCCTAGTTGACCTTAAGTGTGCTCAGAACACTTACATCAGCCTACAGTTGGGCAATTATCTTGAGTTTTATCTCAAGAATAATTACCTTCTTCTTCTCACCAGAAGCAGGAGACACAGATAGGCATTTTGTAGACAGGATGGGATGTGAAAACACAATATCCCCCAAATGCTGGCAACACAGTACATTGTAGAATATCAGTTGTTTATCCTCCTGATTGTGTGGCCAACTGGGAGCCGTGGCTCATTGCCACTGCCCAGCATCGCTAGAGGGTATCATACCACATATCATTAGCTCAGGAAAACATCATATTTCAAAATTCGAAGTATGGTTTCTACAGAATATGTATCACTTTTGAACCATCATAAAGTCGAAAAAGCATAAGTCAAACCATTGTAGATCAGGGACCGTATGTACTACACCATGGGATTCATTAGGAGATTGCCAGGTCATTTAGAGTATCAGGCTTATGTTCTTGGAAGTCAACAATTTATACTAAACTACTTGGCAAGGTGACTTAGTTGCAGAGATAAATGCTATATCTAATATCCAGTGCTGCTGGCTGCACAGTCCCACAAAGTCTAATAGACAATATTTGGTGGCATTACTCATGAAAGAAATGTTCCTTCAAACTGACTTATATAAAATTTCAAGAACCTCATCGTGATTATTAAGACATTAAGAAAGAAATCAAGCTTCATAAGGCCAGATGTGGGAGGAAAGGTGTCTATATAAATAGAGCTGTGACTGAATTATGCTCATAGAATTTCTGAAGAATTTCAAACAGAATTGACTGACTCTATTACCACAGAACTCTCCTCTGGGTAAAGGTGGCTATAGTCTTTAGGCCATTTGAGTTAAGTCAGGTTACTAACAAGTCAGTGCAATATTGCCAGGTGCCTTTAGTGTCTCTGCAGATGTGCACTTAAAAGACGGCAGGCAGTCAACACCATTTGCTGAATGTTCTCTGTGTGAATGGTATTGTATTAGGCACCAGGGAAATTTCAAGGAAAGTACAATTTGAAACCTGAGACAGTAGGGAGCAAGTGAGATATTAAAAACCAAATGACTGTAGATGGGATGTACATCCATTAGAAAGCAAGATAAGAGTGAGAAAGAGCTAAAGATATGACAGCAATGAAAGGAATAGGGGTTGGGAGAAATGAAATTTGGGTCCCAATTCTTCACACCACTATAAAAGCATGAAACATCTATTCTTTAGCCATAGCCTGATGGTGGGCAGAGGATGCTTCCCAGCCTTTGATCTTGGGCTTCACCATGTGACTTGCTTTGGCCAATGGGGCTTTAGAAGACACAATATGAACAGAGGCTTGTCCTCTTGTGCTCTAATGATTTGCCATAAGCATATGCCCCAGGTAGCTTCTGATCCTTCAGCCTGGGCCTCAAAACATTTATAGACAATCCGAACTGAACTCCCAGCCTGGAGCCAAACCCAGCCAACCTGCAGCCTGAAGCACAACTTCCCAGTCAAACTTTATCTAGATCATCTAACTATAGTTGACCCACACACCCATACGCATGAGAATAGAAGCTTTTTATTCTCATATAGAGGGAGGGAGGGAGAGAAATAGGGATAGAGACAGAGATAGAGAGAGAGACAGAGGTAGAGAGAAGAAAGATCATCACAGAGATTAAAGAACAGAAAATTCCCAAGCGAAGTCTCCTCATTTGTTATTAGCCATTTTTTCTAATATCACCCAAAGATTAATATCCCCTTTAGTCTATGCAGTTGAGACTTGTCATTTGCCACTCAGTAGTCCCTGGAACCCCTTCTCTGAAGCTGATAATCCATAATGATTGCAAGTATGAACTTGAATATGTTATTAAACTTCTCCAGTCTCAGTATTCTCTTCTGTGAAATGGAGACAATAATAAACCCCATTTCACACGGTCGTTGAGGATTAAACGCATTAATCCATGTAAAATGCTTCCTCGATATTAAGAGCAAAAAGTGCTCAATATTTTTTTGCACTGCTATTCCTATCCCTATTACTATTACTATCATTAATGCAATGAATTATCAAGCTATTTATTCCATTATTAACTTACTGCTGCTGTGAGGAATCCCAGGTTGACCAGGCCAATGAAAGAGAACCTGTGGTTCTAAAGTAAAACTGACTGTTAACCAGCAAAACATGGGCCTAGAAAGCAACACCAGTAAATAATCCCTTTTCTTTCTCTTCCAGCTATTTTCTGAGTCTTAAACATTTTTACATAGTTCTCAGAGTAGTAAAACATGAAAGGAGACAGATCTTCCTTTGGCATTCTACTGCTGCTGTCAAGTATGAAAGTCAATTTTGTTTTATCATTTTATATTATATTGCTTAGGAATTCAAAATAAATAGCTAAGGATTTTTACAAAGAAATAAAACAAGACATTTTCATTTTAATTTCTATATTTAGTTCCGATTTTTAGATTAAATTTCACATTACTGAACGTACTATCTTTTTTTTTTTTTCTGTTTAAATTAGTGTGGCTGGTTTATGTTAGAGGAATTATCTGACCTGTCCTGTTTAAGACATAAGCCTTGTTTTGTCCTTTTTTTTTTTTTTTTTTTTGCCCTCAGTTAGCAAGGTTTCTAGTGAGCTTTTGTGTTGGGCTCCAGAAATAACTGAAGATTTGGTTCAAAATTTCCCTCTTCATCTGATACCTCTAATAGATGTATCTGCTCCAGGCCTCCTGGGCCAAGTCTTTTGAATCGGTCTCTTTCCTTTGATAGCTGACCTAGGTCAAGTTCCACGATATGAACTCTCACTTGTTACCTTTTGAGAATAAATCCCTTCTGTCCTTAACTCACACCATAAATGAGCTCCTTCCATTCCATTTCTCTTCCGATTTTTTATCCCAGACATTTCCTGCTCAGATTTTCTCTTTCCAAGTCAAACTGCCCCATGTTGACTAATCTTTCAATTATTCTTTCTTTTCTGCCTATCTCTACCTCATTAAAACATTAGCACTCTCTAAAACCTATATTTATATTCATTATACATACATAAGAAATCCCTTTTCTGAACAAAAGAGCTATAAGGAGGCAACATATAAAATTGGAAAGGGAGATATTCATCTTATACAAATGACTAAGTAGAAGGGGAACCTGATTCTCATCACCAAATACATTTTGTGACTCTTGCTTAGTGAAATCAAAGGCCAAGCAATCAGAAGCAGTCTTTGCTAGATTCCCATCAGATGAAGTATTCTCTACCTTGGATTTGCATGTAGCCTCAGGCACAATATGCATCAGCACTATTCTATATAGAACATCTTCTTTCCTTCACTGCATAATTAATTCCTCCTTCCACTCTACTCCGACAACACAACTGTAGACGGTCATGCATTTTTTGTTTACAGGATCATATCTTTTGGTTAGAATTTCAGTGTCCCAAGGCCAGGATTTTGTCTTTCCCATCTTATTATTCTAAGTGCTTAGTGTTTGTTAATCAATATATGAATGAATGAATGAATGAATGAATGCTAACGGGCACAGTAAGTCATATGTCACTTCGTAGTTCAGAACCCTCCTAAGCCTTTCCTTCTTACTAAGAACAAATTCCAAAGGCTTTTAACCATAGTCAACAAGACCCTACCTGGTCTAGTTCTTGGTTACTCATTGATTTTCCATCATTCATCACCTTGCTTCCTTGGCTTCAGCCACACTAGCCTCCTTGTTGTTCCTCAGATCCTCTGAGCCATGTTTCCATGTCATGGCCTTTGCATTTACTGTTTCCTCCACCTGGAATCCTTTGCTTCTTGCTCCTATCTGCGTGGCTTGCACCCTCACTTCTCTACTTAAATGTCACCACCCTGACCACTGCACCTAAGGGTTCCTCTCACCTGTTACCTCTAGCCTGCTTTATTCTTTTTTGTCAAACTTACCATGACCTGACTGCCTTCTCCTATTAAAATTTAAGCTCCATGATGGAGGAATTTTCTTTATTTACCACTGTTTCCCCAGATCTCATTTGACCTATATTGGTCATTAAACAGACATTTGTTGAGTGACAGAATGCATCGATCCTTAGACAGCTGAAAATAAAGTGAAGCTCATAACTTTTTCAGGACTTTTCCAGGGATGCAGACTAGGTACAGACTGACTTCTTTCCTGTTGCAGTAGAATGGGGATAACCTTTAGAGTACTCAGTTATTCATTCGATCAAGGCATATTCTGCATCTATCTGTAAAGCATTAGATGCATGAAATTAATAATAAAAAAGAGCAAAGTATGCCCTTTACCCTTATGGTGCTCACACTCCAACCCATTTCCTTTTATGATCTATTGTACTGACTATCCTTCATTTTAAGTGTTACCTGTCATCAGGACGTATAAACTTAAGGTATAAGGCAAGAGACTGACGAAATTTAACGTTATCCCGAAAGTCCTTACCCATGTTGGAGATCATGAGGTCAGGCACTTTAAATAATGGTCAATCACTACATACACCGGATAAAATCATCAACCTCATTATGAAAGCAGGAGTAAATTAAACTACCCAGTGACTGTAATGAGCCTGTTACAATGCCTTTTTCTCAGATGCTTCTAAATGTCTCAGTCGTATTGACCCCTCACGGATTGGGTTCCCCGGAAGCAGGCTCTGAGACAACATTTAGAGAGCAGGTTATGTAGTAAGCTGTGCCCTGGGGATCGACACATGTGGAAGGGAAAGGAAAGAAGCGGGAATGGCAACAGGGAGCAGGAAAGCCGGGATGCACACCCAATGACAGTCTTAGTCAACCTCACAGGAGCTTTTGAGCTAGAATGCTAGAGTTCTCCCAAGTGGGCCCAAATGGCCAGTTCTTTATATTCCCGCATTGATTAGGAGCTGCCATTGAAAGGGGGGTGATCTTGGGAGAGGTAGCTGAGGCAATTCCTGAAAGGACAGGCAACTGAAGGTTGTCTGCTGAGGACAATCCTCTTCATTGAAGGGGGCCCGGGAGTCCAGCAAAGTAGTCTCAAGTGATTCCTCAGACATAAGTGATTCTTAGTGTTCCATGTGACCCAATTACCATGGCTAACATTGTCCAGGGGTTGGTATATAGGAGTGGTTCTCAACCAGGGACATTTTTGCCCTCCAGAGGACATATGACAATGTCTGGAGACATTTTTGGTTGTCAGAACTGAGGGAGGGGGTGTTAATCGCATGCAGTGAGTAGAAGCCAGGGATGTTGCTAAACATCCTACAATGCACAGGATGGTCCCCACAACAAATAATTGTCTGGCCCAGAAAGTCAATTGTGCCCAGGTCAAAAAAGATAGTTTGGCTTGTGGCCTATGAGGTGGCCTTAATCTTAAGTAGGTAGTAAATAGCTGAACCAATCAAGAAAGATGCTCTTTCTTGGAGAATTTGATTGTAATATGTAGAGAGAAATATAGATGGTAGAGAGGTGGGGAAGTGGAAAAGTCAGAGAGCTAAAAAAGAAAACACAAGTCACAAGGCAGTAGAAACTATAAGTGAAGAGAAAGTAGAGAGGAGAGAGTAGCTATTATACTGTGATAGTCTGAAGTCTACAGCAGCAAAGGCATATACAGAGAGAAGTAAACATATACTTCATGGTGACTATTCCTCGTTCTTCCTTTTGTTTCCATGTATCCTTAAAATAAACCCCATCACCTAAGCCTATTTCCTTATAGCTATAAGGAGACATAGCTCATAACATAGCAGTACCCACAGTAGACTGAATTCAAGATGATTTTCATTGCTGATATCTGAAAGCATATTTAAAAATCCAAGAGAATGGTTTTTAAACCAGGAACAGTTTATGTAAGTCTACAGAAGAACAAGCTGCCTTTTGTCCTCACTTCAAAGTTCTTGCTAAAAAGAATTTAGTAATCCCCAAACTGGTTGTGCTCTGAAAATGGAAAAATGAAAGTAATGATTTTTGCCCAGAAGGATGTGATTTCATCATTTCTGTTGTGCAAAGCCTTATATTTTGGGACAGATGACAAAATACTACCCTAGGCCAAGCTCACAAATGCCTTCATTTTCTGGGAAGTGTAAAAATATACCTTTTGCAGCTAGCATTCCACTGAAATAGTGCTCATGTGTCATGAAACTGATGCAGAACTGTGGTGCTGGTCTCCCTGTTCTAGGTCCTCATGGGGCCCAGAGGAAACTGTCAGGACGAGGAAGATGAAATAAGAAAGAAACAGGCATTTGCTTCATCTCTGCCATGCCACCAGACTAATTCCCATGGAGGTATGTGATGGAGTGGTGTTAGCAATCAAGCTAAATGTCACCATTTAGTTCTAAAGCCAGATTATGCATGGGGTATTGTAGTAGCTTCATGAAGTCACACTATTGGTGTCCCACTCAGATCACTTTTCTCCATTGTAGCACCGATCTCCAGCTGCTGTGAGTGTTGGCTGGTATGGGTCCATTGCTCCCACCTCCAGAGAACCTCCCTCAGTGAAATGGGAACTACCTTGCTGTCCATTACTCTCCGGAAATCCACAGCCAACGACTGACTGACATTGTGGGGCAAACACCCAGCTCTCTTGCCTCAAAAACAGGGCCAACTCTGTGGTGTGATGGATGCTCCCTGATGGCTGATTGGCATTTCCTCACTTTCTCCTGCTTCCCTTACTCTTCTTCACTTGAGAGCTACTCTCCTGATAAATTACTTGTATAAGAATCTCCATCTAGGGCTCTATATCCACAGAACTTTACCTAAGGCTAGGGTGACCAACCATCCTCGTATGTTGGACCGAGGAGGTTTCCTGGGCCATGAGACTTTCAGTGCTAAAACCAAGAACATCCCAGACAAACCAGGACCAGTGGTCATCCTGCCTAAGGCAGAGATTTGGATCCTGATCATTGCCTCGGGGACTTGAGTGATCTAACATAAATAAATTGGGCAGTGTTTTGGTAACCCAGCTATGCAAACGAACAAACAAAAAAAGCCTCGATTTGCAGTATTTGCCAATTTTTGTGGGGTAAATATTCCCCTTATGGGTGATTGCAAGCCACCAAAGGTTAGTTTAACAATTGGCTCACAATTTCTGTATACTTAACAGTTGGCTCTCTTGAGTCAGTAGAAGCTAGCTCCAGCACATCAATTTCCACAGCAGAAACAGAACTTTCGTAAGCTTCCTCATGTGCTCAAATAAATGGATATGTAGGACCAACAACGCAAAATTTTGTTACTAAGGATTCCCTGAAGCAAATAAATCTAAAGTCTTATTGGAGGATAAAAATTTGAGCTGAAAGAGAAAGGGCCATAGAAATAATAGGTTTTGAGAAAAGAATGTAATTATTATCACTGTGACTGTTTTTTGTGGGCATCTGAAAGGCTATCTATGAATTTATGGAGGCATTATCAGCATCACTGATAAATTAGATGGCATTTGTCCCAAATTCCCAAACACTTGGGATAGCACTTGACTGAAGAAATTGGCCCAAATTATTTTGCCTTGAGATTTTATCTGATAGAGACCTTTAGGCTGAAAAGCATTTCACTTGTAGTTGCAAGTTTCTTCCTGAGTTTTATCATGATGGCTTCTTTAGGCCGATCTGAAGCTTTAAATTATTGGCCTACTCATATTTCAAATTCATCCATCCCCTGAGGATAACGATAGTGTAGATTAGAGCATTGTTAAGTGAAATGTCAGCAATTATTAGATGGGCTTAAAGTTTTTCCCCAACATTTTTTTATAAAGTGTGTGAGTGGGGGGAGATGAGGGTGAAGGTTTGGCAACTTTCAAGATGGTAACAAACTTTTTAGCCTTATGTAGCAAAGGGAAACTGTAAACACTTGGGCTGCTTTAACAAGACAGAGTTAACCAGGGGTCTAATTAAGGCGGTTAAGATTATAAAGCCTGCAGAAAGTAACTGATTAGTTCTTTCTTTTTTATAGCATCTCATAATCTGAGAACAAGATCACTCAATGAAACTCACAGCTTTTAAATTCAGAAGAAATAGGAAAAAGGAAATTCATCTTACAGAGTTCCATAGCCATCAACAGAGTTTAATACTGTAAGAGGTCACTGGGTTAAAAGCTAGAGAATAAAAATTTTTGACTTTTATTGTTTTTTCCATTATAAAAGTAATACATGCTTATTACAAAAAAATCTGCAAAAGTATAAAGAAAACACAATAGCTGCTTGCATTTTGATGTAGTCTATGTCTAGTTTTTTCTTTATGTGTAGCTTTCTGCTGCTTCTGTTTTATTTTCTAATACAGTTGTGATCGTGTTGTCATTTTGAAGTCAGCCTGTTTCCTTAATATATTACATGGCACAGTAGAATTTTATGAAGAGGACCATGTAAAGTTATGAATGCTATTAGTCTTTGCTGGGAGGAAACATAAAAGGTCACATTATTTATTGAGTTTCTACTACGTGATAGTCACTATGCTAAATTTCATGCTATTGTGTATTATCAATGTCAGCAGAAAATTTACCTTTTTCTTTTGGGTATAAGAAAATTTATTCTGTAAATGATTTTATTGAACATCTACCAAGTACCAGAAAACATGTTAGATACTAGAGAATATAACTGTCAACAAGACTAAAATCATCCTGACCTTATAGAGATTAGGGTTTATCCACTGATTATTCATCTATTCATTAGTTACACAAATAACTATCGAACTTTCATAACATGCAAAACACTGGACTTTCTGATTAGATCCATGAAAAATATTTTCAGAAAAGAGAGAAACTACTTAAACTGAGAATTAAACACAAGAGAATGGATGATACTTTCATGTCTAGTTTGACTAAGATACTAAGTTATGCTGTCAAGTTTACAGTAATATTGACAGTAATTCTAATGCTAACAGTAAACACCTGTATAGCACTTACTATGTCTTAGGTACTGTTCTAAGGGTTTTACATATATTAACTATTTGATCTTCACTATAACGCTCTGAAATAATATTACCCTATTCCACTGTATTAAAAACCTCACTGACCATAGGTATGTTCTGATTACAGAGCTGTTAAAACATCGGGTGGAAAAGTCTGTCTTAAAATTGATGATATTTATTACTATCATTCTCATTTTTTCATATTAAAGATAAAGAGATTAAGTATCTGAGCCAGTATTTGAATCACTCTAATTCCAGATCCTGTACTCTTAACCAATATTCCATATACCATTGGTAAGATGACACTTGGCCCAGAGGCCTCGAGAGAAAAATTCAGGCTCTGTAAATCAACTTTGTATGGCCCAGACCAAGAAGAATATTAGAGAAAAAAATCTGTGGTAATATCAGGTGGACTAGGTAGTCGTTGGCTTGGGTATTTGTTCTTAAAGGGTAAGGCAGTGTGAGGTGTGGCTTGGAAATTCAGAAACTGGGTTACAGTCCCAGATCTATTATAACCATCTCTGTGACCTTGGTTATTCCATTTGACTTTTCTATACCTATTTTGTCATTTTGTAAAATAAGGGCAGGGCTGGAGTAGTTTAGTGTCTCTCAAAATTTGACTGCGACCCATAGAAGAAAAATATTTTGCATTGTGACATAGTACACACACACACACACACACACACACACACACACACACACACACACACACACACACACTAACTGAAACCAAAGTGTGAAAACAACAACTTAACCTTCCTTGTGCACTCTACTCTGATAATTTCTACTCTGTTCTATCCTTTCTATTAAAAAATGGTTGGTTGCAAGTCACTAAACCAGTTTTAAGATTCATTGATGAGTAGTTTGAAAACAACTCATACAGATTCTAAGTTTCTCTCCAGTTAGGCAATTCCATAGCATAAGGGGTGGGAGGTGGGCCTAGAATCCTCAGGAAAAAGAGAGTTGACCCATTTGTCTTAAAAAAATATGCATTTTCTTTTTAATTGGATCATGTTTTTATTACTTTCAGCAGGAAGTTCTTGCCATTAAATCATTTGGCAAATATCACTTTGGGGCAAAGATTGCCATACTATGTTTCATGGTATATTTAGTGAGAAATTGGTTTCCCTGAGAAAGGATTCCATAGTCACATGAAGTATGGAGAAGAGCTACTGACTCTGGCCTCCTTCAGAGTCTCAATGTGTATTAAAGGCTTCACGAATTCCAACAGGAAAGAAACTTGCTTATCCATATAACCTAGTGTTTTCCAAATCTCATTGACCCCAGAACTAATTTTTTTTTCAAGGCTGAGTTACTAACACCATACAGAACATTACTGTTCTCGGGAACTTGGCTTGGAAATGCTCCTTTAGGGAATTCTGTAAGTTGTTAAGTATTAAGACAACCATAAGTTCCTTTTACTGTTACAGAAAGATTTCCACCTTTACCCAAATCTATAGATACCTTCTTGGTGAAAAAAGTAAAATTTAGAACAGAAGCCCATAGAATGGAGAAAATGGCCAGAGAAAAAAGATCTTAAATTCTTGAAAATAACAAAAGATGGATGATTTTCAGACCAGTGTGCCAAGGAATACTATAGTACTTTCTTGGTCATTGACATATGAAGAGACTGACATGGTGCCTTCCAAATATATATATACACACACATTCTAATATATATAATATATGATAATATTTTAAAATTATAATTAAAAATCATACTATTAGAATTTATCCTTTCTCTTGGTTTAAGTTGCAGAAGTCAATTAGAAGTGGTAGAATATTAAAGCTAGAATTGAAGGCAAGCTGGTGTCTATCAACAAATAAAGCTTATATTTTACAATGTTTTTCTCTTCTCATTTTCTCTCAGATCTAAGATAAAAGAAGCAACTTCTTTAACAAAGAGAGATTGAGCCACCAAGAAGAAACACTGAATACTTTTCTTTCCTAAAGGGCTGCCTCTCTCTACTGATAAAAAACAAAGACAGCTGGTAATGTAATTTTCAAAGGGGAGAGTGTGTGTATGTGAGGCGGGGAGGAATAGAGAGGGAGAGAGGAAAGGAGAAAGGGAGGGAAAGAGGAAGGGAGGGGGTAGAGAGAGAGGAGGGAGGGAGGGAAGGAGCGGGAGAGAGAAAGAGAGAGAAAGGAGAATATGATGAAGAGAGATACTGAGACGGTGTGCATGTTTGGGGTGGTATAGTTAGTGGCTCATCCTTAGTTTTCTTTGTAAATTCTAAATCTCTAAAACCATTTTATTATTATTTTTAGTAACATGGAAGCAAATTACTAAACATCTACCGTTTCAAATTCACTTAATATGACCTTAGTGGTATTTTTTCAAACATATTTTTATTTGTTTTTGAGGGGAAGCTGTTTTTCTTTTATAGAACACAATTTAACAGTAGATAAATGACTTCAGAGATGCTCTGCCCTCAAATATGGTTTTAATGGTGCACCACATTTCTTGTGCAACTTTGTAGAGGTCATTTGGCAATTCGTATCAAAAGCTTTACACAAAGTAAATGTCCCTTAACACAGCAGTTCTGTTTTTAGGCATTTATGTTGCAGGAAGAATGTGCAGTGTTTACTAAGGTGCACAAAAATGTTAGTCACAACTTTGGAAATAATCTGAAATAATCTTAATATTGAGTGATTCAAACTTATCTTGGTAAATCTAGTATAGCCACAGAAGGGAATAGTACGCAGCCATTTAAAACATTGTTCTGTAGAGAAATATTTAAACACATGAAAATATTTTTATTATAGTTCTAAAGGAAAAAAGCTGGTTATAAAACTGTAATATGTCTATATCCCTGTTTGGTTTAAAAGAAAAAAAGAGAATCTGAATTCACACACACACACACAGAATCCGAGATAAAATAAGTATATAAACCACATTTTTTATAATGGTTATCTATGAATGGTGAAATTAAGGATGATTTTTTTTTCCTATTTGAACTCCTCTGCTTTCTAAAATTTCTTTCGGGGACATATCTTACCTTTGTAATTAAAAAAAAGAGAACATAAAGAAATAACCTTTATTTAGTCTTCAGTTTGACTTTGTCCTATTTCACAACTACCCCTGAAAGCAAATTGGCATTTTTAATGTCTGCAAGCGAAGCTTCTAAACATATATTAATAATCCACATGAGTATCCAAGAAATCGGTGACTTGTAGGGCTGGCTCCTATTAGGCAGGCAGATCAGTGTGTTTATGAGTATCTATTTCTTCAGGACTGACATTTCTGAAAGCAGGCACCTGTGTGATATGGTTTGAAAGGTGTGAGATTGCTCCACGTGGCCCCTCAAAGTTCTTTCCTTACAGCTCAACGACTATAGCTGACATTCTACCACCAGAGAGTCATTCCTCAACTTTATGGCTTTTTACTGTATTAAAATGCAAATAACCAAGGAGAAGTACACATTAAACTTTACCTGTCACCTGGGTTAAATGAATATAACATATCATTTTCTGAGAATAGGTTTTAATGGAGAAGACATGGAAATTCAGGTGGGGCATGCAGAGAGAATGAAGGATGAATGAATATATATGGTGTCTGAGGAGTAATTAATATTTGTAATAGTAATATTTTATTTATGGTTTATGAGTCGCTTACAAGTATGTTATTGCATTTAATCTCAATTAAATCTAATAGAATGGCTACCACTAAAGTGACTTAAGCAGATCAGAGATTTGGAAAAATATACAAGACAAAATCTGTAGGCTTTATAATTGTTCTAGAGCCATTCCTAAAGACATAATCCCACTCAACTATGTACACTGTTTTAACCTTCCTATTTTATCTTGGCACCACCAAAGCATGTGTGATACTGTTCAAATAACAACTTCATGCAAATAATAAGGTTAGACCCAGTCAGAAAATAAGACAGCTTCTTACTTGATACATTATTAAAGTATAACAGAAAGACAGAACAACCATCATCTCGGAATTTTTATTCTAAAAGATAATGGCCAACTGGAGAGACACATGAAAGCATCTAGTCAAACACTTTAAAATGTTTGTGAGTATGGATCTTTTTATTAATTTATGGAAAATGGAAAAGAAAGGACTAGAAAAGGGCAATAAAGGAAGTCAGAGGAATGAAGGGAGATCATATAGAATTACTTCCTTTCTATAACATATATAAATAAGTAAAAGACAGTCTGGTGTGGTGGTTAAAAACACAGATTCTGAAGCCAACTTCTTGTTTGAATTCTGGCTCTGTCATTTGCTAGCTGTGTAACTACATGCTTCAATTTCTTCATCTTTAAAATAGGTATAATAATAGTATCTACCCGATAGATTGCTATACAGATTAAATTAGTTTATATTTATAACATTGCCAGACACAAAGTTATTGCCTTAAATGATGGTTAAACCCTCATATATACTTGTGTATGACCAGAAGGAAATACACCAAAATGTTATCATATGTTAATTGCATGTAGTAGAAGTATGGCTTTTTAAGTACCAAAAAAACTCAACATATATACTTTTGTAATGAAAGAAAGAGTGGTATAAATGAATATTATTTGGGATAAAACAAGAGCTTGACAACTTAATATGGATTGTTATATTAATAAGGTGTTACAATATTAAACTTTCAGTTAACTAAGGCTATTCCTCTTAGTATTAATTATTAAATATATAATATTTATAAAATATATAAACAATATAATTAATTATAATAACATAATTAGTAAAATAGCAAAACTGGAAAATGAAAAGAATGAATAGAGGTCAAAGATAAAAGAATGATAAGAATAGTTAGGAAAAGGAAACATAACAGGGTGAGATTCCAAGTTGGGGGCAAGGAGTATTTAATGAATTATACAGAGATAAAATTATAGATTCACAGTAATATATATTGAATTATTATACCATAATTATATGATAGCATAATTATCAACCGTATGAAGTAAACTACTATAAGCAAAACTAGACTCAAAAATATTATCCAAGTTAGCACTTGAGAATACATTGCAGAAAACAATTATTCATTAGGTTAAGACTGAACAAAATGATCTAATTGATCCTCTTCTTTCTAACCTTCAGAATTCACCCACCAAGTTATCTTTCAGAACGATTTATGCCTCCAGTGCATTTGGCAGAGATGATTGTAATTCAACTCTTATTTCTTAGCCACCAAGATGCAATGAAGAGGTTCAGCAATGAAAGCTGACAACAACTTACTGGAAAGAAAGTGCTGGGATGTCGGGCCAAAGTCTCTGTGAGCTTCGTGCAGCTGCCTGATGCGGTCCTCAACGGCAACCTGGGAGGAAGAGTAGACAAATGATATTCTCTCATCATGTATAGTGAGGAACAATTAAAACAATGTATCCTTTTCAGTAAGATCTTTTGGGAATCTAAACATCTGGAACACTAAAACAATCATTTATAACCCTAGTTTTAATATCTGCTTATTGTAGATGGCCTCCAAGACCCATTTTTACCAAACCAAGGCCAGACAAAAAAGATTTGCAGCCTTAACAATGTTAAGATGAGATGATTTTTTTTAACACCTACTCAATGGCAACTACAGATGAACTACTGCTCCAGTTAGTACCATCAAAAATGCAATTTCTAAATCTTTCATGAAAAGGTTAGGCAGGTTGCCATTCACTATTATACTTACTAGGTGATTAAAGGTCCTCAGAAATGACATATTTTATCTTAGTCTATTGTTTTTAATTAATTTTTTTTAGAATAATATTGAGTGGAAATTAATGGGTCATTGATTAACAATTAATCATTGATAATAAGTAACCAATAGTTGATTAGTACTTAAGTATCAAAGAAGTAGAGTCAAGGCTTAAATTTAAGGTAATTATAGGGTGGATAGTAAGATGAGAGAAATTTTCAGATTTCAGTTTTTAGTGGACTTGGAAATTACTGGGAAGTATATCTTTAGGTGGCATGGAGTAAAAATTACCATCCTTTTTTTTCTTATTAGGTTTTCTCTAATATATTGATATAATATCCTGATAACTAAATAAATCCTATTGTGGGTGGAGAAAAAGTAAGAGTTTTATGGGTGAAATGGTATATTTTGTCATCTGGCATTTTGCCAACCAGATATTAGTGGTGGCCCTACCCACCCTAGCTCGATAATACTGGATCTTGATTTGGTTCTGAACAGCCCATGCTAAACTAGGGGTTGGTTAACATTTGCCCAGAGCTGTTAGAACTGGAGTAGATTTGCTCCTGTGTGTGGGTAATTCCCAAGAGGTAAAATAGATGTTAAACATCAGACAAGCAGCTTAGATAGTCTGGTCTAAAGCCAACTCTGACCTTCTTCCAATATCAGTGAAGTGCCTAGCATAGATTCAGAACAGTCTCCTTTTTCACTTACTTCCTAGCTTTGCCTAACTCTGCTTGGACCAAATATTTGGGAAAACAAGTGAAGTTTCAAAAAAATGCATGGTTTGCTTCATTGTTATACACACAAAAGCATGAGGAACATTTCAAAGCTACCTTCCTCGCCTTATGACCCTGCACTCTCAGTCAAACTCTATCTGCCTGTCCTGCAATATTCCATCCAATATAACACTTGTGTGGCTTGTTTGTGCTGCTCTTTCTCTTTGAAATACTCTTGTCCTAGTTCTCTCCCAGTTCAAGGCTTTTTATATGCTTTGATGCTTACTTTTCAATCCTTCAGGTTAGAAGTGATTGCATTCTCATAGCACATGGTTTATACTTGGAGCACTTCTGTCATATCATTCATTTTAGTTATATGGAGATGAGTATCTCCTGCAATGGATTGTGAATGCCTTGATATCTGGGACCATTCCATGCTTATCTCTTCTCTCCCATCCTCTCTCCTGCAGGATTTGGTGAACCCTGCACATAGTAAGTGGTAGCACATATTTGCTTAATGACTAGTTGACCAAACCAATGAGTACATATGAGTGTGTGTGTGTGTGTGTGTGTGTGTGTGTGTGTGTGACAGACAGAGAGAGAGACAGAGAGAGAGAGAGAGAGAGAGAGAGAGAGAGAGAGAGAGAGAGAGAGAGAAATAAGAATGCTTAGTATATACTGCATGTCCCTGGGTGAATAATCTTAACTTTCCTTATCAGTAAAATGGGACAACAATATGACCTACTTCATAAAGTTTTTGTGAGAATTAAATAAGATAATACACGTGCGGTGTCTGGCCCAGTTTCTGTCACATGATAATTGCTCAATAAATCTTAGTGGCTACTGTTATTGTTGCTATTGTGATTAATAAATGGAGAAGGATAAGTTATAATGTTCAAGGCACCATGTACAATACAAAAAATGGCTAATATTTATTAAGCATTTCGTTCATGACAATATGAATTAATTAATATAATCTTCACAATAACTCTGTGGTTCTTGTGAAGATACTTCACTGATGTAGAAACTCAGGCATGAGAGGTTAAAAAACAAAACAAAACCAAAAGAAAACTTGCCTAAGCTTAGGTAGTTAGTAAATTGGTAGAGCCAGGATTCAAACTTATTCTTTGTGGCTCTTGCTCTTACTTGCTATTTAGAGATTAAAGTTTGAAAAAAAGTAATTTATAAATATTTCATAAGAAGTTAGCTTTTTTATTTTTATTTTTTACTAATCTCTGCCACAGTATTTTATTATGCTGCTGCATAATGGTGAAAATATTTAATATATCCAAAATAAATCAATCTGAGTGAAAAGTCAGAGCATATATTCTTTCTACCTATCCCCAAAAGAAATAACACGTAGTTATTAACTAACTAAACTTCACTTATTAAATAGTGAAGCACAGATGATGCATGCTGCCATATGAGTAAATGTTAAAGGTTGAGAAAATGGAGAAACATGAATGAACAGAAATTCAAAAAATGTATATGACAGACAAAATATTTTTAATTCTATATTATGTAGAATCAAAAGGGAATGGCACTTGAACTCAATAAGTTTACATAATATTACCAACACTGTGTTTAACCAATAAACTTTGCTCTACTATAAAACTGCAGTGATAAATTCTTTTTTTTTTATTATTAAGTTTATTGGGGTAACATTGGTTAATACAATTATATAATTTTCAGGTGTACATTATCATTTGACATCTATATATTCTATTGTGTTTACCACCCAAAGTCCAGTTTCCTTCAGCTACCATATATTTGATCCCTTTTACCCACTTCGCCTTCCTCCTACACCCCTATATTTGACCCCTTTACCCTGTCTAACTCCCCCCTCCTCCCCTACCCCTCTACCTTCTGGTAACTACTAGTCCATTGTCCATGTCCATGAGTCTCTGTTTGTCCTGTTCTTTTGTTGCTTTTAGGTTTATATCCCACATATAAGTGATATCATGCGATTTTCAACTTATTTTGCTTAGCATGATTATCTTGAGGTCCATCCATGTTGTAACAAATGGCAGTAATTCATCTCTTCTTATGGCTGAGTAATATTCCATTGTATATATGTACCACAGCTTCTTTAGCCAATCATCTATCGTAGGACACCGGTTGCTTCCATGTCCTGTCCACTGTGAATAATGCTGCTATGAACATTGGTGTGCAAATATCTTTTTGAATATGGGTTTTCAAGTCTTTGGGGTAAATACCCAGTAGAGGGATTGCTGGATCATATGATAGATTAATTCTTAGTTTTTTGAGGAGCCTCCATACTATTTTCCATAGTGGCTGTACCAATTTGCAGTCCCACCAGCAGTATATGATGGTTTCTTTTTCTCCGCATCCTCTCCAACATTTGTTATTACTTGTCCTGTTGATTATACCTATTCTAACAGGTGTGAGATGGTATCTCATTGTGGTTTGGATTCGCATTTCCCTAACAGCTAGCGATGTTGAACATCTTTTCATATATTTGTTAGCCATTTGTATGTCCTCTAGGGAGAAGTGTCTGTTCAAGTCCTCTGCCCATTTTTTGATTGGATTATTTGATTTTTTTGTTGCTATCGAGTCGTATGAGTTCTTTGCATATTTTGGATATTAGGCCCTTATTGGAGGCGTTGCTTGCAAATATATTTTCCCATTCAGATGTTTGTCTCTTTACCTTGTTGATGGTTTCTTTTGCTGAGCAGAAGCTTTCTAGTTTGATGTAGTTCCATTCATTTATTTTTGCTTTTACTTCTCTTGCCTTTGAGGTTAAATCCATAAAATCCTTTTTAAGTCCAAGGTCCTTGAGTTTAGTTCCTATGTTTTCTTCTATGCATTTTATTGTTTCAGGTCTTATATTCAGGTCCTTAATCCATTTTGAATTAATTTTGGTGTGTGGTGATAGACAACAGTCTAGTTTCTTTTGCAGGTGGCCTTCCAGTTTTCCCAGCACCATTTATTGAAGAGGCTTTCCTTTCTCCACTGTATGTTTTTGGCTTTTTTTGTTGGAAATCATTTGCCCATATAAATATGGGTTTACTTTTGGACTCTTGATTCTGTCCCACTGGTCCATGTGTCTGTACTGCTGCCAATACCATGCCGTTTTGATTACTGTCGCTTTGTAGTATAATTTGAAGTCAGGCAGAGTGATGCCTCCAGCCTCATTCTTTTTTTCTCAGGATGGCTTTGGCAATTCAGGGTCTTTTGTGCTTCCATACAAATCCGATGATTTTTTGTTCTATTTCTTTAAAAAATGATGATAGGATTTTGATGGGGATTGCATTAAATCTGTATAATGCTTTAGGTAATATGGTCATTTTAACGATGTTGATTCTTCCAATCTAAGAACACAGAATATCTTTCCATTTCTTTGTATCTTCTTCGATTTCTTTTAATAGGGTCCCATAGTTTTCATTATATAGGTCCTTCACATGTTTCATTAAATTTATTCCTAGCTAATGTCTTTACTTTTAATCAATTTATTAAATGCTGACCAAATCTACTGTACATATCTGTAACACTTCAGTCATCAGTAGATTTTATGATCCTATGTAAGGTCAGTTCCTGGTCATGAAGAATGTAATACCATAAAATTATAGAGAAAGGTTGTAGAAGAATATGTGCAGATAAATGTTTGTAATATGTAATAATTTCTAAATACAGAATGGGTCATTTCATGAAGAAATTAATCAAGAGATAAATGTGAAAGTTTTGGGGTAGGGAGGAGAGGATGAGGAGGCCATATGGAAGTGGACACTAACCAAAATCTTTTCATATATTGAGAAAGAAATCCCAAGGAGAACATGCAAATGGTGAAGTGGTATGAGTGTGCCACAGGCCGTGTTCTCTGGCAGTAAGTTAGTAGCTTCACAAGGACCACACAGATGCAGCATCTGAGTCCATTATCGGCCGGCCCTTGATGTCTGAAGATGTTTCCTTCTCACACAAGGAGAGCTCCAGTGGTAGTTTCTAGCATATATCTAATGTTGTCAAGAATTTAAAATGAGATAAAAGTTGAATTCCCATCTCTATAACTCAAACTTAAGAAAATGCATGAGCGAGACTGAAATTAAAAATCCATCATGTCATGAAATGAAACAATCAGGAAATAGTTTTAAAATAAGTAAAGAATTAAGCATAAAATATATCTTTTCACAAATTATCTTTGGAGAAAGGTATTGCATTGATTGAATGTACACTTGAATAAACAAAGATAAATTTTAAGAAAGAAAAACTGGAAGATACATAAGATCCTTACAAACTGTAGTTACTTAAGAACAAAACATTTACATGATACGGTATATATAAAACCTGAAAGATTCCACCAAAAATTATTAGAACTAAGAAATGAATTCAGTAAAGTGGCAGAGAACAAAATGAATATCCAGAAATCGGTTACATTTCTATATACTAATAATGAACGCTCAGAAAGAGAAATTAAGGAAAAAAAAAATCCCATTTACAACTGAATCAAAAAGAATAAAATACCTAAGAATAATTTAACCAAGGAGGTGAAAGACCTATACTCTGAAAACTATAAAACATTAATGAAAGAAATCAAACATGACATAAATAAATGGAAGGATATACCATGCTCATGGATTGGGAGGACTAATATCATTAAAAAGCCCGTACTACCTAAAACAATCTACAGATTCAGTGCAATCCTTATCGAAATACCAATACTCTGAAAACTATAAAACTGGAACAGTTTTATAGTTTTTTACAGAACTGGAACAAATAATCTTAAAACTTCTATGTAATCGCAAAAGACCTCATATAGCTAAAGCAAACTTGAGAAAGAAGAACATAGTTGGAGGTATCACATTCCTTGATTTTAAACTATAGTACAAAGCTACAGTAAGCAAAACCAGTATGGTATTGGCATAAAAAAACCCCCACACAGATCAATGGAACAGAATAGAGCCCAGAAATCCATGCTTACATAGTCAATCCATGCTTACAAGACTATACAACGGGGAAAAGATAGTATATTCAATAAATGGTTTTAGGAAAACTGGACAGCTACATGCAGCAAAAGAAAGAAAGGAAGGAAGGAAGAAAGAAAGAAAGAAAAAGAAACAGGACTTTCTTACACCATATACAAAAATAAACTCAAAATTTAAGAGTACAGACTTAAATATAAGAGCAGAAACCATAAAACTTCTAGAAAAAAACATAACCAGTAAACTTTGAAATATTGGTCTTAGAAATATTCTCTTTGGTTATGTCTCCCCAGGCAAGAACAATAAAAACAAAAACAAACAAACGATTGTATCAAATTAAAAATCTTTTACACAATGCAGGAAACCATCAACAAAATGAAAAAGCAACCCACTGAATGGGAGAAAATATTTGAAAATGATATATCTGATAAGAGGTTAATATCTAAAATATATAAAGAACACATATAAGTCAACATAAAAAAAAACGATTTGATTTGAAAATGGGCAGACAAAAGGGGCAGAGGATCTAAATAGACACATTTCCAATGAAGATATACAGATGGCCAAGAGATACATGAAAAGATGCTAAACATTGCTAATTGTCAGGGAAATGCAAATCAAAACCACAATGAGATGTCATCTCACACCTGTCAGAATGGATGTTATTAAAAAGACAATAAATAACAAGTGTTGGCAAGGATGGAGAAAAAAGAGAAGCCATGTGCACTGTTGGCAGGAATGTAAAATGGTACAGCCACTATGGAAAAGAGTATGGAGGGTCTTCCAAAAATTAAGAATAGAACTACCATATATGGTCCAGCAATCCCACTTCCGCATATCTATCGGAAGAATATAAAAAACAATAATTTAAAAACATAAATGCAACCCTATGTTCTTTGCAGCATTATTTATAATAGCCAAGATATGGAAGCAATCTAAATATTCAATGATAGGTGAATGAATAAAGTATCTGGAATATTACTCAGCCATAAAAAAGAACGGAATCTTTTGCCATTTGCGGTAATATGTGTGGACCTAGAGGGTATTATGTCGAGTTAAATAAGTCAGACAGAGAAGGAGAAATACTGTATGATGTCACTTATATGTGAAATCTAAAAAATCAAATCAAACCAAGACAGAAACAGACTCGTAGACATAAGGAACAAAGTGATGGTTGCCAAAGGAGAGGGTGGCGGGGAGATGAATAAGACAGGTAAAGGGGAATAAAAAGTACAAACTTCCAGTTACAAAATAAATAATTCACAGGGGTATAATGTATAGCATAGGAAATATAGTCAATAATATTGTAATAACTATGTATGGTGTCCGGTGAGTACACAACTTACCAGGACAATCACTTTGTAAGGACATATAAATATCTAATCACTGTGTTGTACACCTGAAACTAATATCATATTGTATGTTAACTATACTTTAATATTAACAAAAGATGAAGTACTTTATTCTGTGAGCAATTAGCAAAAAAAAAAGGAAATTTGATTTGCAATTGACTAGACTTGGGGTGATATGCATTAGAATTAAGACCGTGTTGCCTGGAATGGGATAGAAAGTGTAGATTAGGAGGCAGTTTGAAAACACTAATCCATTTTGGTGTTGGAGCTTGATTTTTGAAGAAGCAAATAGAACTTCTGGATTTCCAATGTGGAAGATTTGGAGACTGAGATATTGCTGATGGAAATATGGAAATTAGAAAAGGGAGGGATGGCATATGAATTCATGTGGAACATGATAAATTTGACCTAATAGTGAAACCTTCAACTGGAAATGTCAGGTATAGCCAGTTAGAGATGAGCAATGTGTCTTAGTTACTAAAGGAAGGAAAGGGAAGTGAGAATAAAAGGGGGTAGAATTGAGCACTAGAAGGTGAGCAGAGAAGGAAGAGCTAAAGGAATTTAAATCGAATTATTTAAAGAGACAGGAAGAACTCAATTTCCTCTGAATTAATAGGCAAGACCTGCTTCCTTTTATAAAACAAGACAAGTACAATATCTTTTTGGAAGCATACATCCTGTTTCTACCATTAAATCACAGATCACAAAAGCTTAGAACGAGAAGAAATCTTATCTATTGATAACACTAGGTCTATTCTTTAGAACTATCCCAGATGGGCAGAAAACTACCATCAGCTCCATGAGTACTCGTAATCTAGTTTGCAGCAATTCTTCAGTAAAAACATGAGAGAATAAAAGGTCTTTTTTATATGCTCTGTGAGGACAGGGACACATCTTTCTTTTCTTATTATATCCCCAGTGACTAGCACAGTACCTGGCATATAGCAGGTACTCAACTAATCTTCGTTGACTGAATTGATGCACCGTTTATTCAAGGATCTTTATCATAACAACTATATTTTTAATAAGAGATTTCTTTTTCAACACAAGGTTTTGGAAGACTGTCCCTCCTCTCCTTTCTTTTCCTCTCCTCTCCTCCCTTCCCTCCCCTCCCTCCCCACTTCCTTCCTTCCTCCTCCTCTCCCCTTCATCTCCCTTTCTTCTTTCCTCCCTTCCTTCCTTTCTTCTTTCTTTCCTTCCTTCCTCCCTCCTTCCCTCTCTCACTCCCCTCCTTCCTTTTTGATGATCAACATTAAAAACAGAAAATAAGAAAACCATTTAGATCATTGCGCTGACAATACTGGATTTAAAATTTTTTACAAAGCAATAATTTGTGAGACAAACTGACCCTAAATGTTCATATCTGTTTTATTCTAATTTTTAGACAATCTTGTTTGAAAGTGAAGGGGAAGAGAATATGCCACCCCAAAATATGCCACTCTGACACGTTGATTATTTTGAATTAAAGTTATTTAAGAAACAGCTGGCGCAAGGACACTCTGACTCTCCTTTGTCCACCTGAAAGCAGAAAATAAATCTCTCATGTGAAAGGTACTCTCCCTGTTCCAGGAGGGAGGACAGCATCCTCATCCCCAGAGATAGGGAATTCAGGGCCAAGAAGCCTTTGTAACAAACCTTGTTACTTCCTCACTAATTTACTACACCAAGCCTAAACCCCTTTGTCTTGTTAATTCTTCACACATTTATTGTTTCTTTGTCTACAAGATATAAAAGCTATCTGCTTTGGTCATTTCTTTGAGTCTCATATTTTTATGGGCTTCTGTACATACGAAATTAAGTTTGTTTTTCTCCTGTTTATCTGTCTTGTGTCAATTATTAGACCAGCCATAGAACTTAGAAGGGAAGAAAGGAAAATTTTTCCTCCCCTAAAAAAGCTATAAGGACTAGTTATTATCTCTTTTGCTTTCTCATTTCAGATGAGTTCTCTACTGTTTGTAGAGATTTCCCTTCTTTCATGCCATTAAGAAATGTGTCTATAGTCATTAAAAAATATTAGAATACAAGATCCTCATCCATAAAGATAGGGATCCTGTCTGTCTTGTTCACAGCTTAGCACAGTGCCTAACATGTAGGAGGTGCTCGATAAATATTTGATAAATGAATGAATGAAAAGACTTTTTGAGTTCCTGTTATCTGTTATGCACTATGTTAGGTATGATTATGGTAGACTTGAAAGTGTAATTTTGGGAATAACGAACAAGCACCAAGTCATTAAACTAATGATAATACACTCCATTCTCAACTGTGACAGTTTCCCAAAGCTCAGTCCTCTGTGAATTTTGAAGGGTATCTTTATTTCGTTTTCTTCAAAATTGCTTTAAATAAGTCAAAAAAAGAAGAAAAAGGACTGACAACATTGTGGCTCTTATAAATAATTTGAAATAAATTTATCCAAACACAAATGTTTGTTACTTAACTTTGTTTTAAATTCTCAAGGGCTCCCACTTTTTCTTTTGACCCGTTAGCTAATGATTTTTAAGTTTTTATCTTTACTAAAGGTTTAGGAGAGCCAAGGATTCCTTCTTGATGTAGAAATATATTGCTAGAAAATGTGATTTTTCCTAGCATCCCAGTGTTCTTACTGGCAACACATATATAAATAGTATTTACTCCAGTCTTGGGAAAAGATATAACTGGGCATGCACACTTTGATTTTCTGGTTCTCAGTTTGTCTAGACCCTTGATAAATATACATGGGCATGCAAGACCCAGACTTCACACCTACAGTAATGAGCCCATAAAAAAAACAACCCTCTTTGTGCTGTGATGCTAGTGAATAAACAATGCACATGCACACAAATGACTCTCTACAGTCTGTGTATTCATGAGGTTCTGTCC
>NW_011889121.1:273523-276325 GCF_000151845.1 Pteropus vampyrus
TAATGATTTTTAAGTTTTTATCTTTACTAAAGGTTTAGGAGAGCCAAGGATTCCTTCTTGATGTAGAAATATATTGCTAGAAAATGTGATTTTTCCTAGCATCCCAGTGTTCTTACTGGCAACACATATATAAATAGTATTTACTCCAGTCTTGGGAAAAGATATAACTGGGCATGCACACTTTGATTTTCTGGTTCTCAGTTTGTCTAGACCCTTGATAAATATACATGGGCATGCAAGACCCAGACTTCACACCTACAGTAATGAGCCCATAAAAAAAACAACCCTCTTTGTGCTGTGATGCTAGTGAATAAACAATGCACATGCACACAAATGACTCTCTACAGTCTGTGTATTCATGAGGTTCTGTCCCGAAGTTTTGCAGTTTGTATAATCTTTTGTATTCATGTGTCTGTGTTGGGGGAGGCCTTCATAATTCATTCTTATTTTCAAATCCTTACTCGGAACACTCATAAATTCATGCCCAAACATCATCCTGGAAACTCAACTGAGATTTATTAACAGTTTTACTTAAAATCATTTTAAGGAATCATAATCCTTTTCAGTTAAAATTTATTGTCCTTTTAATTCTGATTTCTTTTGAGTTGTGACTGAAAAAAATGTTCTGAGATAAGGTTTGGAATGAAAACTTATGACAGGTACGACTCTGTGGCAAAACAATCTGGGTTTGTTGAATGCAAAGCTGGGCTGACTTCTCTTTTCCTTAAATTTATTTATGTGTTTTCTTGACATTGAGACACTTATGGGTTAAACAGAGTTTCTTGTATTTGACTCCGAGATAGAGAACAGGAAAGCCACCGGTGCTAACACAGCACTCACTCTGAGTAGGAGTATAATTATTTGTTGATTTTATGTGATTTATGGCATGGCATCCATGCCATCTGAGAACATCATTAATCCACCTCTTTTTATGTTCCTCTCTCAGAGCTTCTTTCCCCACTTCCATTTTATATTTCTGTGCTGCTCCTCTTTATCTCTGACTCCTTTTCTTATTCTTTCTTTTCCCTTTCCTCTCTCCTCTACCTACCCTTCCACCTCCCACCTGCCCTCCCCAATGATATTCTGACGACCTGCCAGAAGAGCACACAGACTCTGCTGAGGCAAACAGAAAGTCCCTCAGCAGAGTCTGTGCATCCTTGCAAGACAGGTGAGGCACGATGTGAACAGGAATCCCTAGCCTAGAGCCAGTCCGCCACTTCTCCAGGAGCGTTATTCCTCTAATTATGACAAACTCTTCCATCAACATGAAAGCAAGGGAAGACAAACAGCAAGTCCTTTGTCCATTGTTAAATCTTCAGTTTTCACCTCAACGATTTCTAAAATGCACCTTGGAAGTTTGTTTATTGGTTTTCATGCTCATGCAACTGCCTCATTCTGTGATAATGGAGTCAGGTTATATCAACATTAAGTCGACTTCATAGATTCAAGTACCTTAAGGGTATCATTAATTTTAATTTGGAAAAGCAGTAATCAACCTCCTATCCTGCTTCATTTGTCAAAATCTTTAGTTTTAGTTACATCTACAGCCTGTTATGAAAAACTGTGATGAGAAGGGAAGAGATCATGGGAAACATTTCTTATGCCCCCCTTTCCCCCCCTTGTCTCAAAGCAATAAGAGAAAAGTTGAATTACTCTGCGTGGATGATGTAACTTGATGCAGATTTTATCTGAAAAAAATAGGTTCCCTTTTAAAAGCTTTCTTAATGTATCTCATGATTTGCAGCAGGAACCAAAGTCAAGTGGCTCTCACCTTGCAACATCATTACATTAAATCATTTACATTTCAGTTTCAGCTATTTATTCCTGAGCTTTATTTATTCCACATTTGGAAGCTATCATTCTCACAAAAGATTTTCCATGGCCATTGGAGCATTCTTTTCTAGGGGCATTTTGGGCCATAAGTAGCATAATGCTCACATGGTAATTACACAATTATGACTCCCAGTATTAGAACACAGGAGTGTTCCCATGGATCAGGAGTGGCAATTTGAAATAATTATCGAGGGGATAAAATAGAACTGATATCATCTTTTTTTTTTTTTTTTTAAAAAAAGGCAATGTATAAAGCAGTTAGCAAACTCATCCTAAAAGATGACTGAAACAGGTTGAAATTGCGAAAATAAATGAAAACGATAAAGCACCAGAAATCAAACATTTTTTGTCACAATGGCAAAACCCTTATATTTTGGGTAATAATAGCCTTGTAGATTTTTAGTTCATTCTATTAACCACCTGTAAAATGATGGGTGGGAGGGAGAATTTGCTGAAGTATGCATGCAACAATCCTTAAACAAGGAAATCAACTCTCCTTAAATCCCACACTATCCCTTGAAGCATTTCCAAAGCTTCCTGACCCTGACTTCCTTCACAGTCAATTTGACCGCTTATCAAAGAACCTTGTCTGCCACAAGCCTGTTTCCAGTTCCCAGCTGTCCCCCTCCTAGCCACTGAAAAGCACCTTTCTTTTCTCTCACTGATGCAGAGCTGCCCAATCAGTTCCAGACTGTTCTTTATAAATCAATTAACTGAAAGATCTCATCCACCGTACTTCCAAATCCTACAACATTCAGTCTTCTCCTGTCTTTGCATATCGAAAAATAAGGAGCCAGTTAAATAAATAAATACACTCACTCTATGTTTCTTAATAAAGGACAGAGGGTGGAGCAATGCACTTCTATTGTTTCTCAGTGAAGATTTATCAGAACGGGCATTAAAACCGACATGAATTCACTTCTTCTCAGTCTATACATTCTCTCCCAGCCTTCTTTACAATCTTCAGAC
>NW_011889121.1:276375-285488 GCF_000151845.1 Pteropus vampyrus
TGAAAGCAAGGGAAGACAAACAGCAAGTCCTTTGTCCATTGTTAAATCTTCAGTTTTCACCTCAACGATTTCTAAAATGCACCTTGGAAGTTTGTTTATTGGTTTTCATGCTCATGCAACTGCCTCATTCTGTGATAATGGAGTCAGGTTATATCAACATTAAGTCGACTTCATAGATTCAAGTACCTTAAGGGTATCATTAATTTTAATTTGGAAAAGCAGTAATCAACCTCCTATCCTGCTTCATTTGTCAAAATCTTTAGTTTTAGTTACATCTACAGCCTGTTATGAAAAACTGTGATGAGAAGGGAAGAGATCATGGGAAACATTTCTTATGCCCCCCTTTTCCCCCCTTGTCTCAAAGCAATAAGAGAAAAGTTGAATTACTCTGCGTGGATGATGTAACTTGATGCAGATTTTATCTGAAAAAAATAGGTTCCCTTTTAAAAGCTTTCTTAATGTATCTCATGATTTGCAGCAGGAACCAAAGTCAAGTGGCTCTCACCTTGCAACATCATTACATTAAATCATTTACATTTCAGTTTCAGCTATTTATTCCTGAGCTTTATTTATTCCACATTTGGAAGCTATCATTCTCACAAAAGATTTTCCATGGCCATTGGAGCATTCTTTTCTAGGGGCATTTTGGGCCATAAGTAGCATAATGCTCACATGGTAATTACACAATTATGACTCCCAGTATTAGAACACAGGAGTGTTCCCATGGATCAGGAGTGGCAATTTGAAATAATTATCGAGGGGATAAAATAGAACTGATATCATCTTTTTTTTTTTTTTTTTAAAAAAAGGCAATGTATAAAGCAGTTAGCAAACTCATCCTAAAAGATGACTGAAACAGGTTGAAATTGCGAAAATAAATGAAAACGATAAAGCACCAGAAATCAAACATTTTTTGTCACAATGGCAAAACCCTTATATTTTGGGTAATAATAGCCTTGTAGATTTTTAGTTCATTCTATTAACCACCTGTAAAATGATGGGTGGGAGGGAGAATTTGCTGAAGTATGCATGCAACAATCCTTAAACAAGGAAATCAACTCTCCTTAAATCCCACACTATCCCTTGAAGCATTTCCAAAGCTTCCTGACCCTGACTTCCTTCACAGTCAATTTGACCGCTTATCAAAGAACCTTGTCTGCCACAAGCCTGTTTCCAGTTCCCAGCTGTCCCCCTCCTAGCCACTGAAAAGCACCTTTCTTTTCTCTCACTGATGCAGAGCTGCCCAATCAGTTCCAGACTGTTCTTTATAAATCAATTAACTGAAAGATCTCATCCACCGTACTTCCAAATCCTACAACATTCAGTCTTCTCCTGTCTTTGCATATCGAAAAATAAGGAGCCAGTTAAATAAATAAATACACTCACTCTATGTTTCTTAATAAAGGACAGAGGGTGGAGCAATGCACTTCTATTGTTTCTCAGTGAAGATTTATCAGAACGGGCATTAAAACCGACATGAATTCACTTCTTCTCAGTCTATACATTCTCTCCCAGCCTTCTTTACAATCTTCAGACTGAGCCCTCCCCTTCTCTTCTCCTGCCTTCCTCTTTCTCCACTCCACCTCACCTCATCCCTGAGGTAACGGTTTGTAAGCTCACTGAATAGTCATAAGACTTTCTTGAACTATTTTCGATATTTTCACCTCAAATCTAAACCAAAACTATTTTTAAAACGTGGCTTGTACATTGTGCAGAAAACTACAGGGAAAAAAAAATCCAATATACAATGTGATCTTTTATAGGAGAAACAAAAGATTGAATTTCTAGGTCATCACGGAAGTAGGTATACTTTCTTGAGCAGTAATCTGAGGTACTTTATGAGATTCTTCCTTTCACTAAAGCAAGAAATCCTAAAATCCACCAGGATATGTGCACTGTACCTTGACTTTCTTTTTAATCCTCAAGTGAAACCAAGACAGTAAAGTGTAATAAAAATGCATATAGCCTCAGGCTTTGTGCCTTAGCAAAAAGAGAAAAAATAAGCTTCTTGACTTAATATGTCTACTGTGAATAATCAGCCACTGCATTTGGGGATCTTGCTTTATAATCTTAACGTATAGCAGTGAACTCCATATTTATGATGCGATAAGAATAAAAAAAAAATGTTTTAAAACAAGAGATTTCCCTCCTATTTTCCAAACCAGATACATGTGTCAACTTGAAAGAAACAAAATTGGGGGTGGGAAGGAATCTCTTGAGTTTTAGTAATACATTTCCTGCATTTTACCTGAAGTTGTCAAAGAAGTGTGGCAAGGTAAGACAAGGGCCGTGAGGCTGTACAATGATATGGCTAACAGTTGGTTTGGAGGCCTTCTCAGTCCCATTCCCAGATGTTTAATCTGTCCTTCTCAAGCACGGGTTCTTCGCTGATTAATAACTATCTCTAGGAAGATGAATGGTAGCTCATAACAGGCTTCTAGTACCACAGCTGTGAGTATTTGCATTTTAAGAGCAACTTTAATTAAATAATTAAGCAATTAATTATTCAAATACTTATTGAGTGCTTATAAGGCACTTTGCTAAGAGAGGAAGGAGAAAAAAAACATATGAAAACAAGGAGCCTATCTTTAATGAACTTATGGATTAGATATTTACAAATAGGTATAATAAAGTAGCATGAGAAAGATTTTAATGCAGTGCAGTCATTCTCTGATTTGATAGTACATCACAATTACCTGGGAAGTTTTAAAAAATACAGATTCTCAGCTCATCTCTAGAATTTCTGACTTAGTCCACTTGGGGCAGGGGCTTGAGAATTTGTACTTTCTTTAAAGCTCCACCAATGATTCTGATATATAGCCTGTTTTTGGAACCAGTTCAGTAGAAAGGCCACCAGTTTTATAGGTCAGGAAGATCTGTGTTGGAGTCCCTTACTGGCTATTTGACATCCAGCATTTTATTTAATAGTCTGTGAGTCTTAGTTTCCTTATCTGTAAATAGAAATAACGACAACAGTAATAATAGCTAACATTTATAGAGCATTTACTATGCCCTGAATGCTGTTTTAAGAACTTTGTAGGTATACTGCATTGAAGCCTTTCCAATCAGAAAGTAAACTTGACGAGAGCAAGACTAAGTCTATTTCATTCACCCCTATGTCCCTGGGATCCAGATTAGTGTTTGTCTCAGAAGGCATCCAACTAAATATTTAAAAGAATGAACAATCTTGATAAAGGTACTTCAATTACAATCATTTTACAGATGAGAAAACTGATGTACAGAGAATGGATGTTGTAAAGCAAGGGTGTCCAACCCCGGGGCCATGGTACCGGTCTGTGGCCTGTTAGGAACTGGGCCGCAAAGAAGGAGATGAGAGGTGAGCCAGTGAGCGAAGCTTCATCTGTATTTGCAGCTGCTCCCCAGCGCTAGCATCTTCGCCTCAGCTCCACCTCAGATCATCAGGCATTAGATTCTCATAGGAGCACTGGTCCCTGGTGCCAAAAAGGTTGGGGACCGCTGTTGTAAAGTACACAGTTGGAGAGTCCACATTCTGGCATCAGTAGGTGATTACTTCTTTTTTTGCCCTGGGAATTATACTAAAAGTGCTAAAAGAAGTATAAATAGCTATTGGGCTTACAGATGATTTGGATCAAATTAATGAAAGAGGTTGCTTTAAAGCTGGGCCTTCAAAGTTGGGTAAGATTTGATGGCAAAAGCAGAAGAAACATTCTGTGTGGCAAGAGCAGAATGAACATTTTTTTTCTTTTTGGCAGTAGTAGAGGCCAGGATATGGAATATAAACAGAGGGAAAGCTGAATAATATCAGGCTGGAAACATAGCTTGGAGTCAAACCAGAGCAGTATTTGTCTGTCAGGATTAAGAATAGAGACTTCATATTATGATTGTATTATTGGTGATTTCTCCTTCTGTGTTAGTCAATAATTGCTTTATATACGTAGGTGCTCCTATGTTGGGTGCACATATGTTTACTAGGGTTATGTCATGGCAGTGCTGTTCACAATAGCCAAGATATGGAAGCAACCTAAATGCCCATCAACAGACTATCAGATAAAGAAGTTTTTGTTCATATATACAATGGAATATTACTCAGCCATTAAAAAAAAAAATGAAATCCTACCATTTGTGATGACATGGATGGACCTAGAGGTTATTATTGCTGGGTGAAATAAGTCAGACAGAGAAAGATAAATACCATATTATTTCACTTATATGCAGAATCTAAGGAGCAAAGAGAACAAACTAATCGCAAATAGACTCACAAATATAAAGGACAATCTAGTGATGGCCAGAGGGGAGGGGGTTTGGGGGGCCGGGAGAAAGGAGTGAAGGGTTAAAGAAGTACAAATTAGTACTTGAGAGATGGTCATGGGGATGGGAGTATGGCATAGGGCAGCGGTCTCCAACCTTTTTGGCACCAGGGACCGCTGCTCCTACGAGAATCTAATGCCTGATCATCTGAGGTGGAGCTGTGGTGGTGATGCTAGTGCTGGGGAGCGGCTGCAAACACAGATGAAGCTTTGCTCACTTGCCCGTTGCTCACCTCTTGCTGTGTGGCCGGGTTCCTAACAGGCCACAGACTGGTCCCAGTCCATGGCCTGAGCGTTGGGAACCCCTGGCATAGGGAATGTACTCAACAGTAATTTAATGGCTATGTGTAGAGCCAGATGGGTGATTGAGCAATTGGGGGGATCATTTCATAACCTATATAAATGTCTAACCAATATACTGTATACTTGAAACTAACATAGAAAGGTATTCAAATATATTTTTTAAATAATCGATTGCTTGAAAATTTTAATTTAATTTATTTTAATGCATTCACATGATAACAAAATTCAATAACAACAAAAAAAATCATTAAAAAGTGAGTCTCCCTTGCAGTATGTTCTTCGAGCCATTTTGCCCCCTACAGTGGTGAACTGCTACTAACATCTCATATTCTATATTAATTTTTTAAAAATAATAAATACCATGATCAGAGTGGTGTTGTAGGATAAACTAAAGCATGGAAAAAGTGAAGACAGGATAAGTTGCCAGAAAATAAAAACAAATAAGAGATGGTATGATAGGACATGATGGGTTAAATGTAAAGGTAGCAGAAAGAAGGAAGAGTCAAGAAAACCTCAGACTTTTATCCTAGATGTGTAAAAATCAGGTGGAACTACCGGCGTGTTGGGGCGCACTTTGATATGATGAGCCGAAGCCGTAAATCAAGAACAGCTGAACAAAGACTGGATGGAATGATGGAAAAATGATGAGGGAGGTGGTAGTGAATTCTCTTCAAAGCCCCTCACATCATTCATCCTGATGGTTGGCAAGATTCCTACTATGGCTTAGGCAGAAATACTACATTTTACCGAAAAAAGAAGTAAGACCTGCTGCAAGGTAACCACTGAGTAAATGCTACCTGTCACTTATTTGTGTTAAAAGGTGGGGGTTAGAGCAGAATAGGAGTGGGTGAATTTGGCAGATACATCTCTAGGTTAAGTCCCATATCTAGCTTGCCTCTTTTATAATAAATACTCAAAAATAAATACCCATTGGGCCAACTTTAGAGGGACTAAAACAAGTCTAGAGTAGAGAATACGATAAGTGAGCTCTAGAATCAATTATTCCCCCAATATTTTTAAGTGCTGTTATATACACTGCACTGTGCACTCATTTGTGGAGGTAGCAAGGATAGAACATAAGCAATTCATGCTCTCAAGAGTCTGTGTCTTGTTGGAAGAAGATTGCACATGGGACAAATTAAAGTCTCTTTAAATACTAGTCTCCATGTTACTGACCAATAAGAGCATTATGAATTTCTGAAAGTGAGAAAGCAATAAGACCTGGAGCAATCTGGGAGGCTTCATGAAGGAGGTGACACAGAACGCCATGGACCTAGATGAGACCCAGAGTCTACTTAGCTTAGCATGTCTCATGTCCACTGATGAGTATTTTTTGAACAGGCATTTTATAAGTCACTAATGACATAATCTTAATGGATTAGAGATTCCTGAGATTTCAAATAGTATCACTTAACTACTGTTGATTTTTCTTTTATTTTGGTAAGAAAAAATTCATCATTCTCCATCCTCCTTTTAACTATCTCACATTTGTTTGCAAAGAGCTTTCAAAATATAGTGATTAGAATTGTTTGTCTTCTTGTCTTTTCTTTATTAGGTTATAATTGATTTTTTACAGTTATGTGAATAGAGATGGTTGGATATAAAAGCACTAAATGATTTTGTGTTTAGATCAAAATAATGGGTTTTGCACAAGTAAAGATCTGGTATCACTACTGCTCCTACTTGAAAATGATTTCATTGCACTGATAAACTTTTTTTCTGGACTTTTCCAAAGTAATGTTAAATCTCATAAATAGAACTTTGAACATCTAGTCCTTGATCTAGGATTGAATATACATTTCACATCTTGGAGAAAACTCTTTTTTTTTTGGGGGGGGGGCGGATAGTTGATCTTTTTATCCCTTCAGGCATGAACTAGTCTTTTTATTTTCCTAGCAGTAGTTCTGAAGCTAAATTCTTGAAGGCTAAAGCATTTATTGGATGGTTCAAAATGTATAGTGCTAAACGTTTGCTTTTGTTGTATTATTTTTAGTAGAAATCCCAGAAAGAAAAATGTTCTTGCATATGAAGGTATACTGCAGTACATTTTTGCAGATTTCACTCAAAATCTGAACTTTCAATATTTCCATCTCAGCTGGTGAAGCATTCAACTGTAACATTTAAAAAGGAAGAACACTTTAGAGTAAATGTTCAGAGTAAACTAATCTACAGTCCAGGGATAGATAGATAGATCAGAAACAAACTAGTACTTTTGAAATAACACCATCATAAGGCAATTTATGTGCTAAACACAGGTAATTCTTCTCTAGTTACCAAATCAAAGTCCTTAAAAGCTTTAAATACAAAATAGTATATAAGTTAATTCAAGTTAATATTTGTCTTAAAAACATAATTTTCTAAAAATCCAAGATATAGATCTTTCATGAATTCTGTCTAGTCTTTCTGTCTACAAGTTAAACGAGTTGGCTGGAACCTCCATAACAAGTATTGATAAATGCAAATAGAACAAAAACTCATTATTAAGAATTTATCGAAGACGAAAGGTTTCTATGACCTCTCTCAGTACAAATGCTCACAGAAGATATGTATCTTAATCTATAAAGCAGGGTTTCTCAACTTCGGCACTACTGACATTTTGGCCTAGATAATTCTTTGTTGTTCATTCCTGTGCATTAGAGGATGTATAGCAGCATTCCCAACCTTTACCAACTAGATGCCAGTAACATGGCCTCTCCAGCCGTGACAACCAAAAATGTCTCCAGACATTGCCATATATCCTGGGAGGCAAAAATTGCTCCTGGTTGAGAACCCCCAGTCTATATTAACTTCCACTCTACACCTCATATATACTATACAGATGTTCGAGATAAGACCCAAGTTCCATTCTGACTCTAACTAATGGGAAGTGAAAATGAACGGTCCTAAGTTATGCATGACTATCCTTAGATCTGCTCAGTTCAGGACCCCTCTAATTGGCAATCTTTGCTCCAGAGTTTCCCATTGGGCTGGCACAGATTTCATGAGATTTGCATTGTGATCCAATGGCTCCCCCTGCACAATCCTGCTTCTCCCGCCCCTTTTTCTTCTAGGTGTTATTCTCTATTAAATCTCCTTTGTCATCTGCTTCCTGGGGGACCTAACCTGCAAAATCAATCAATCAGTCAATCAATCAATCAGAACATTTCATTCCTTAGTCGAAATAGGCACATGATTCCATTTGGGCCATTGAGAGTCAGGGCCAGACAGTTTTTAAACTCTTGGATGAGAGTAGCTCTCTTTTCTTCTGCTGATGTTGAGGATGCTAAGAGGATAGTGGATGGTCCAGCAGTAGTGCGGCTGCCTGAAAACCACCACTTCCACCATCACCTTTTATTTTCCTGACCAATCTGAGTTGAATTTTCTGTCAACAGTCCAACCTAATATATTTTATAATAAAGGGGGAACTACAGAAACGTTTCATAAAATTAACATTGTGCTTAGAAGTCATTTAAATGAACTCATTGCAGTAACTATTAAGACCTAGACATACAAGTTGTTTAAGGATTACAGAATATCATGCCTTTTTAAATCTAAAGACACTTTATAAAAAGGTGGGAGAGAGCAGAATTATATCCTTTACAGGCATACCTCATTTAACTGAGTTTCGCTTTGTTGAGTTTTGCTTTGTTGTGCTTCACAGTTGTTGCCTTCTTTTTTTAAACAAATAGAAGGCAAGATCCTCAACTGGCAAAAAGGTTACGACTTGCTTTATTGGGACACTCCCTTTATTAAGGTGGTCTGGAACCAAACCTGTAAAATCTGAGATACGCCTGTATAGTATAATGATTTTACTAACTGCTGCATTAATTCTCTGAAGATTTTCTCCAATCTCATTGTGAAGAAATAATGGATATGGAATACTGCGTAGAAGCTGCCACAAGGTCGTCAATGCACATTAGTTTCTATTTCCTATCATGAGGCTTTATGCAAATGTGGGCGGACTCCTACCCAACACATCCCACCCCTTCCTGCTTCTCATTCTCTCTTGGTAATATTAGGAAAAGGGAACATTTACCAGAGCATAATATCTGATTCGAACAAATCTCTCAGGCTTGAAGATATTTCAATAACACGTGTGCATTTACGACTATGAAATATGTCCATTTCAGTGCTTTTTAAAAATAGATTTGTTTGAAAATTCAGAGCCACGTTTCTCAAAGTTTTTGAATAAGCTTTGTTTGTGAAAAGCAGCGTTGACCAGAGCTGCCGGGATCTTAGCAGGAGCTAGATCTTCAAAAGAATTTCCGTGTTAGGAAAAGGTACTCGACCATTTTAGCTAAGTTGCTGACCACCTGGGATTTGGTCTTTTGAAAGGGTGTTAATTTTTAGTTTTTTTTTTTTTTTATATTCCACATATAAGAGATATTATACAGTATTTGTCCTTCTCTCTCTGACTTATCTGACTTAAGATAATGTCCTCAAGGTCCATCCATGTTGTTGCAAATGGCGGGATTTTGTTCTTTCTCATGGCTGAATGATATTCCATGAGCGGGTGGGGAATGGGAGAAATGTTTAAGAGTA
>NW_011889121.1:285538-290164 GCF_000151845.1 Pteropus vampyrus
TTTTTTTAAACAAATAGAAGGCAAGATCCTCAACTGGCAAAAAGGTTACGACTTGCTTTATTGGGACACTCCCTTTATTAAGGTGGTCTGGAACCAAACCTGTAAAATCTGAGATACGCCTGTATAGTATAATGATTTTACTAACTGCTGCATTAATTCTCTGAAGATTTTCTCCAATCTCATTGTGAAGAAATAATGGATATGGAATACTGCGTAGAAGCTGCCACAAGGTCGTCAATGCACATTAGTTTCTATTTCCTATCATGAGGCTTTATGCAAATGTGGGCGGACTCCTACCCAACACATCCCACCCCTTCCTGCTTCTCATTCTCTCTTGGTAATATTAGGAAAAGGGAACATTTACCAGAGCATAATATCTGATTCGAACAAATCTCTCAGGCTTGAAGATATTTCAATAACACGTGTGCATTTACGACTATGAAATATGTCCATTTCAGTGCTTTTTAAAAATAGATTTGTTTGAAAATTCAGAGCCACGTTTCTCAAAGTTTTTGAATAAGCTTTGTTTGTGAAAAGCAGCGTTGACCAGAGCTGCCGGGATCTTAGCAGGAGCTAGATCTTCAAAGGAATTTCCGTGTTAGGAAAAGGTACTCGACCATTTTAGCTAAGTTGCTGACCACCTGGGATTTGGTCTTTTGAAAGGGTGTTAATTTTTATTTTATTTTTTTTATATTCCACATATAAGAGATATTATACAGTATTTGTCCTTCTCTCTCTGACTTATCTGACTTAAGATAATGTCCTCAAGGTCCATCCATGTTGTTGCAAATGGCGGGATTTTGTTCTTTCTCATGGCTGAATGATATTCCATGAGCGGGTGGGGAATGGGAGAAATGTTTAAGAGTACATACTTGCATAAGTCCTAGAGACTTAATACACAGTACAATAACTACAGACAACAAAATTTTATTATAAACATTAAACTTGCAAAAAGACTAGATTTTAACTGTTCTCAACACTAGAAGAAATGATTATTATGTGATGTGATAGTTGTGTTAGCTAACGTTACTATGGCAATCATAGTGTAATATGAATGTTGCACACCTTAAACTTACACGATGTTATATGTCAAATATAACCCAGTGAAAGAGAAAAAAAAGGATATTAGTTATTGACAGACTCTAATAGATACCCTCTATGCCTCAAAAAATATCCTTTTAAGAGATTCCTATTATAGACTCCCTATTAAAATAAGGGCTTGGGCAGCTGTTCCTTCTACTCTGTCTAGGAGAAGGCACCGTATATTTTCTAACATCAAGTTTTCATCAATAATTGTTTGCCGTGACACCAAAATAGTCCTCACCTCTTGGCTGGAGGGCTTGGTGTCGTGGTCATCTCTTCTGTTGTGTTGGAGACAGCAGTGGCACGTGTGGGTGAATGAGGCCACTCACATTACTTGTTTGGGTCTCAAGCAATTAAAGAAGAACTCATGTCCATTTTCTCTCAGATTGGGAGAGTCCGGGGGGGCGGGGGGCGGGAAGCCATGCAACAGAAATGCTGCCTAGTTGTGCAGGGAATTGCTATTTATCCAATAGTTTCATAACAATTTATGTTACTAGTTATTGGCTGTTACCTTTTTATAGTTACTAGTTATTGGCTGTTACTGTGTTAAGAAGTAGAGAACTCTTAAGCTGCGTTTTGAACATAGAAAGAATCCTGGAAGTGACTCTTTTTTTTTCTTTCATATGCCTAAGGACGAAGGGCTTTCTGAATATGATTTTAATTGCAAAAAGATCAAGTCTGGGCTTCTTGTGTTTCTTTAGATGCTAATCATATTACTTAGAGAGCTGTAATAATAGGCCCTGGATTTTTCAAGCTACGTACCACTGATAATACAAACTGCAGGCACAGGAGCAGAATGATCTGAGCAGAGGGAGGGAGAAAATGGTGTCTAGAAAATGGTGTCTCTAAGACCCCAGAATGTGGCTTTGAATCATTGTGGAACTTATTGGAAGGGGATTAGGAGAATACTGCTGGACAGAAGGCCATTCATTCTGTTATTCTTAAGGCTTCCTCGCTACCTCAAAAAAATTTTTAAAAATTTAAAGAAGGAAAGAAAGGGAAGTTTGGAGTCAGCAAAGGTGAAAGAATCTCAAATGGCTTAAAAATTTTTTAGGGACTCCAACTTTCTCTTGATAAAGATGATGAAATTCAGTTGGCTGCTCACTCGTTCCTTCATTTTTAACTGTTTGCATTTAATCGGTGTACTAATCACTGCACTTCCTCTTCAACATCCTTTAGTATTTATTTATTTTTTTTGCATTTCAGTCTACGTCTATCTCTTCTTGAACATTTTTCTTCTATTCTAAGCTATTTTCTCCTCTCTTATTACATTATTTAATGTTTCCCTCCTGTTACATTATAACTGCCTCTTTTCTCCATCCATATCTCTAAATTAGGGGGTCTTTTCCTTTCTATGCAGCATCTGCTCTTCAGCATGATGTCTTCGCTTTTCTCTATTGTAGTCGCTTTTGTAACTGGCCAATAGCAAAATGAAGCATACTAGAATCCAATTCTAAAAGCACTTAGGAAGGATGGAATCTTGTCATTTACTCCCTGAATCACTATCATCAGTATAGTTGGTGCAGAACGATATTCCATTTTGGGGCTCATTGGATACGTATGAGTTCAAACCGACGGCCATAAAATAACAGGGAAAATTTTTGTTCCTTTCCTCCCTTATATCTCAGAACTTTGTGACTGACCTTGCTTCTTTATTACTAATTATGCCCTGTAGAAGAATTACATTTTAAAATTCATTTTGTATAGTGCCTGAGATTTTCCTGGGTCTCTTATAAAGAGCAGTACATTTTCATTTTACAGATTATATGATTTAATTTTGGAAAATTAAACTACACACTCAAGAAAGGATTCAACATTTCTGGAGAACCTAGCATTTTCTGTCTCCCGGAAGACTAAAATTGGATCCTGTTTTAATGACTCTCCCTGCAACATTGAGTTCTATGTAATGAGAATGTTTCTATGTTCCTGCTGACAGATCACTTACTATTATTTGCTGATGTGGATCTGATGAGTTCTGACAATCGACAACAATAATCGCATAAACACGAACATTTATTGAGTGCTTGTTCTGTGCCAGATACTGTGCAAAGTGCTTTATGATGATTATTTCATTTGATCTCCCCAATAGCCCATGAGTTAAGAATACAAATGCTTTGGCTTATCGGAATTGTTCACATATGATGGTTGATTTAATATGGACTTTTAAAACTATCTAGTGAGCTCCTATAGTACTTATTGTACTTATTCTCCATACTACTCTGATGACACAAAGCCTATTCTGTTTTGGATTCTTGTATTACTTTTTTTATATGTGGAGGATAAAAAAAAACAAACAAGTCTCATAGTGACATCTAGAAGAAAGACTGACATTGCCAGTGCCCTGCTCCATTTTGTGGTTGTAGCAAATACCTCTGGTGGTCGCATTACGTTACTTCAGCCCACCTCTGATTCCAGTGTCGGCCACAGTGGACAGTGTGGTTCAAGCTCGACCTCATCCTGTACAGCTAGCATCCCACCTCATAAACCAGCCCTGAGTTTTCTCGTTTTCTGCCCCAGGGTTTTTCCCTAATGCTGTGAGTGCTTGCTCCTGGGTGGGAAAGCATAGTCACAGGGGAGCTAATGCTTTGGGGGACAGGTGCAGGGGGAGACCTGCTCTGGTTTCCTGAATTTTGGGCTCTAGCTATCTATATTCAGATGTATTTTATTCTGTACACTTTTCACAAGCCTTAGAGGATGGTTTATCTTTCTTTTCATTCTTTGCAATCTCTTTCTTCGGCTTCGTATGATCATATCCTAAATAAACTTCCTGCACCAAAGTCCTTGTCTCAAATCTGTAACAGGGTAACCCTAAGGCACTCGATCTTGGGACAGGCTTCACTTCCATTAAACACGGACACTTGAAGAATGCAGATGTGAACCCTGTTAAAAACGGAATCTATGACATTGACAATGGGAAGTTTACTCCATCCATAATTTAAGACCTTATTAGTCAATCAATAAATATTTATGGCGAGTCAGGCACTGTGTTGGGTGCTGCTGCTACAACTGGAGAGTTAATCCAGAGTCTGGTGAAAAGGCTTGTTGGAACTTCTGCTTTAGGGCAGCTGGAAATAATAGAAAGACTAAAATAAGGAGAGTTACTTAATCAGGTCTGCATTTTAAGAGGATTACCTTACTATAGCTGCACTGTGGAGAATGGATTAGGAAGCAAGACTAAAACTGGGGAAGAAAAATAGGAGGTTGTACGGCATTTGAGGCAAGAGATGCTGGGGCAGGGGAAATCTAAAAATGGGAATAGATTTGAGAGATAGTTTGGGGATAGAGTTTATGAGATTTGGCAGTACATCATATGTCAGATTTAAAGATAAGGGTGGATTCTTGGACAACAACTTGGGCAATTAAGTTTCTGGATTGGGCAATTGAGTGAAGGGTAGTATAACAAGAATAGCAAAATTAGGAAGGGGGAGATGTTGAGACCGGGTTGGGAGAAGTGGGAATAATGATGAGCTTGGCTGGGACATGTTAAATTTGAAGTGTCTGTGGGGCATACTGGTTGCAGTATCCAGGAGGCATGAAAGGTGG
>NW_011889121.1:291459-321328 GCF_000151845.1 Pteropus vampyrus
CATTGAGAGACACAGGATAAAAGGTACATAAGATCTCTCAAAATAATTGAATTTTTAAAAAGTATTGCAATCTCAGTAATATGTCAAGGACAGAATTTTCATAGGACTAGTTATACTGAATATTAATTATAAGATTCTGTGACAATCTCTTTTCAAGAATCTACAAGCTTAGATTTATTTTTGAAGCTACATATCGGTCCTTTTTGTATTAAAATTCAGGAAGCTTCTATAGTGAACAATTTCTTGGCAACAAGAAAAAAGAACTAAGAATTATTTTTCATTAAAAAAACACAGTTCTTAAGGAACTTACAAGCCCAATGGGGGAAATAGACATGGATATGTGAATCTGAATAGTGTCTGATAGAAGGCTAGGGCCACAGTTTCTAGGGTGTTAGTTAAAAGGCTCTCTGGAGGAAGCAGAGTTTGAGCTGGGGCTGCAATCACATCTGGATTGAGAAAATCCTTCCAGCACTTCGCAAATAGCAGGAGAAAGTGCCAGAAGCAGCAGGTGTCATGGTTTGGAGACTTGCCTCATCAGGAGGAGAGCATTTGCTTGGTTTGTTTGGGCACAGAGGGAGATAGGAAGGGCACTGATAATGGAGGTATTTGGACCTGATCCTGAGGACAGTGGCGAGTCGAAGTTTTTAAGCATGATGATTAAGATCTTGGGCTCTGGAGTTGGAATGCCTGTTTTTGCTATGCCATTTCCAAGCTGAGAGCCACTGGGTGAGGCACTTAATCTCTTTAAGCCTCATTTTTTTGCATCTAAAAATGAGTATTCTTGAGAGGTACCTCAGAAGTGGTTGTTAGGATTAATGGAGATAATGTATGTCAAGCCTTTAGCACAGTGTCTGCCTAATAGCCTCACTTGGCAAATATTAGCTGTTATGAATATTATGGTGGTACAAATAACATTGTCTCTCTCCAAAGGTTGGAAGTAGCTTGGGAGCAGAGACTGTGACTTATCTGTGACCACCTGACCCTTAGGACACTTCCAGCTCATAGTCGGAGTCTTGCTAAATTAAATTGAAAAAAGTAGAATTCTGGGAAAATTAATTTGACAGCAATGGACTGATCAGATAGCGGAAGGAGAGACCTTAGGCATAGAGACCGATTAGAACACTATGACAATGATATGGCTTCACTTCTCATGATAAGAACCAGGGAAAAAGGTTGGAGCCAGCAGGAATTGTAAGGAATAGGTAAACCATGAACGATGCATTGAAGGATATAGTCTCTGGGCTTTGATTCCATTTTAACCATGAATAGAGTCCAAGTTTAACTTTAGTGTGGATATTGGGTCTCTTTTGGAGACAATGCCCACTGTAATAGAAAGAACATGGGTTTTAAAGTCTGTGTCTCTCATGTCATTTACATGACCTTAAGAAATATATTTATTCTTTCAGCATCTGTAGTAGATGCTGAAATGTGGTGCTCCATTCTAAACCCCCTCTTTGGCATCATTGCACCTATGCTCCAGCCGCTGCCCTCAAGGAACTTCCTCCCACAAGTTTATGTCCCTTACCTGAGGACGGAGGCCTATGGCCAATGACTGGCTGAGGAAAGCATATAAAGTCCCCACCTATATGACTCATTTGGGACAACTTTGAAGGCCAAATAAACTTTGGAGCTTCCTGTAGTCTCCCCCCACAGCCTTAATAGCAACTGTATTGTAGATCTGCTTTCCCCTCTGCATAACCCTGGCCCCTGAAATTCTTAGAGGTGTAAAGCCTGAGAGCATGCCACAATACCATAATAATTCTTCTGAAATTAACTCTCCAACTGCTACCGGGACCGGCTTTGGAAGGTGTCCTTTATTCCTAATCTATAAAAATGGAAAATGGCACAGCAGCCATTGACAGTTGTGGTAAGAATGAAATGAGACCATGTGCTTGGCACAACACTGTATGCAACAAATGATGGCTAATGGGTGAACCTTGAGGACATTATGGTATGTGAAATAAGCAGGTCACAAAAAGATGAAAGTTGTATGACTCCACTTATATGAGGTATCTAGAGTAGTCAAATTCATTGAGACAGAAAATAGAATTGGCAGTTGTCAGGGGTGGGGACAGGAGGAATGGGAATTTGTATAATAGATATAAAGTTTCAGTTTTGAAGGATGAAAAATTTCTGAAGATCCAATGTATAACAGTATGAATATGCTTAACACTACTAAACTGTACACTTAAAAATGGTTAAGATGAAGTGTCCTACGTTAGATGATTGGCTAAATAAGCTGTGGTACATATATACAATGGAATATTACTCAGCCATAAGAAGAGATGAAATATTGCCATTCGTGACAACATGGATGGACCTCGAGATAATCATGCTAAGTGAAATAAGCCAGACAGAAAAAGTTGAAAATCACATGATACCACTTATATGTGGAATATAAACCTAAAAGCAACAAATGAGCAGGACAAACATGGACACGGACTATAGACTAGTGGTTACCAGAGGACTATAGAGTAGTGGTTACTAGTGGGGTGGGGGAGGAGAGGGGAGGTAGACATGGTAAAGGGGGTCAAAAGAGGGGGTAGGGGGTGGGTGAAGCGGGTAAAGGGGATCAAATATATGGTAGCTGAAGGAAACTGGACTTTGGGTGGTAAACACACAATAGAATATACAGATGTTAAATGATATTGTACACCTGAAAATTATATAATTGTATTAACCAATGTTACCCCAATAAACAATTAAAAATTTAAAAAATGGTTAAGATGGTGAATTTTGTGTCATGGGTTTTTACCACAATTAAAAAAAAATGATGGCTACCATACCATTGTTTCTATTTAACTGACTTTAACCTATAAGCAGATAGCTTTCCTGGCTTCTTCTTCATCCTCTCATCTTCCTGGGACCTACAGTTCCAAACATGATTGAAGCTCCCTGTTCCAGCTGGTGCACTGGATATCGTGCCTCCAAAATCTGATCTTTCCACCAACAATTTTAATCTCCATGCATCTCTGTAGACTCTCAACTCTTTAATGCTCTGAAATCACCCTAGGTTAGGCTTTGAAGAACTCCATTACAGGCACCAGCACTGTCAAACCTCCTTTCTCAGATGAAACAAACACCCTTTAAAATCATCACCATAACCTTTTGAAAAGCACATCAAATTGCACCATGATTTAAAAGAAATTATACTGTGTCAGTGCCAGGCTGTTGAAAGGAAAGGACTAAGATCAGGAGTTTGGTGAAACTGACAGATATAATGATGTGGTTAGAAATCCTGATGGATTTTGATGCAGATTCTCTGCTCAGGGGTGAGTGTGATTAGTATTTGTACAGAGAGCAGAGTCAAGGTCAGAAAATACAGAGGAGGGGCCATCGAGCTAATATAAAGGACTTTAAAGTAGCAGGGGAGTTTGTGTTATTTAAAAGTTCAAAGTGGTCAGCAGGATATAGTATACACAGGGTCAGGGTATAGACAGGGATCAACATCTAGAAATCTCCATTCATGTCTAGTAAGAATAGAGAGCCAATGTCCAAGCATGGATTGGAGTTTGGGATGAAGTTGTTGCATGAAGAAATAGAGATGATATAGAACAGTAGGGGGTTGAAAACACCAATGCAGGGTTTGGAACAAAAGGGATGGTGTCCAGGACTGATCCCAAGCTAGCGGTTGTCTCTTATGCCCTAGTTTTAAGCAGCTTTCCTAGTGAGGGTAGATGAGGGCCAACAAAGCTGGGCTTCTCCCCAGAGTCAGGCAGAGTTCTGCAGGTTTTAATGATTACAGTTGAGAGCTTGGTCCCTTCAAAAGCCCTTGAGGTTCTAACTCAGCAAAATGCATTGAATCCGAAAGGTCAGGATTTGCCATCTCTGGTATCAGTTCACGGGAAAAACAAATTGTCCCATTTGCAAACATAGTCCGTATATGGGGTTAGGGGTTGCTCTGCTTGTTATGTAATAAGTTGTTATATTTTAAGCAAAAAATACTTAAAGTCCGGCATGAAATCTCTACTTTCTACTTGTTGTCAATTTTGATACCTGTCTTGTTCTAAACAAAGACTTGGCAGTAATAGTATGGTCAGGGGAAATTGAATGCCTCCAAATATTTGAAGTTCTGTCTTTGCCAAGAGAGTTTACACTTACTGTGTGTAGAGCCAAAGCATACATGTAGACAAAAAGGTGTAGGTTACTGGAAGATCAATTTCAGCTCAATGCAAGAGATAACAGCCTAATGATTTGGGAGTTTGCTAGTGGAATGAGCTGCCTTGCAAAGTAAGGAGTTCTCCATCACTTTAGGTTTTAAGGCCAAGGCGAAGGCTTTTCTACCTAAAATGTTGCAGAACAACTTCAGTAGTGGGAAAGGAATTAGACAGGATTTTGGAGGCGGATTTCAACCTAAGATTTTATTACTCAAACTTGTTAAAATGTGATTATTACAAGCTTTGATAAATTAGCTACTGAGAGGCAGCCTAACATAATGGTTAAGACCACAGGCTCCGAAGCCAGACGGCCTGGGTTTGAATCTTGGCCACTTACTAGCTGTGTGATCTTGGGCAAACTACTTAATTTTATTATATTTTAGTCTTAGTTGTAAACTTGGAAATTAAAAAGAACCTGCCTATAGAATTGGTACAATTAGATAGATTGGTGAGTAGATGTAATGTGTGTAGATGGGGCTTGGTACATAGTACTTAGTATTACTTCTGCTGCTGTTATTACTGCTGCTATTGCTAGTATTACCACTACCACTGCCACCACCACTACCATCAGTACTACTTCTTTAGGTTCCTAGTTAGCAATTCTAGCTTCTTGGTTGTGATTTTGTATTCTGATGACCAGAGAAGAGAACAAGAACTTGTGGAATGTAAATTTGTGATGAAGTACTTATTATTATGTTATCAATTCATAAAAAACCCTGAAATGTAGGCTCCTGTTCCCTAGGCATCTTGTTTTTCAAGGAAGGGAATTACAGCTGTGAAACAAGTCTAAATTGTGCTTCTTAATTCTGAGTGTTCTATACTACAGCTGAAGTAATATCAAAGCAGAGACATCCATTAGGTGGCCTGATAATATCTATTTTTTCCTCTCCCTGTATAACTGAAACCATGGCCTGTTGCCATTTTTAGTTCATAATTTGGAATGCTCTGCTCTCATGGATACAGAAAAGGGCACGTTTTACCATCCCCTACAGGGAAGATTCTGTTACTGAAAAACAAAGTCCAGCTGCAATTTAACTCAGAGCTGAGAAACCCTTGATCCAATGATTATGGGTCCACTTTTGTGATCTACCTGTGAGGAAAAGAGAGCGTTCTTTCAATGGCATTTGTAGAATATCTGTATTAGAAAAACTGATAAATAGAAACATGGAGGACTTCAAGTAATTCTCAAGAAGTCTGTTTTTAAGTTGGCAAACTTCAAAAGTCCCTTGAGAACACTCAGGTCTCAATGAGAAGGAAAAAAAAAAAACCAACTGATAAAATGTAAGGCTTTCTAAAAAGTGCCCGTTTCTCCTTAAAACTCCTACAAGAAGGCTCATGAGGTTTAGTGTATAAGTTGTTGGCAGCACAAACAAATCTATCTCAAGAGAGTTAATTCACCTCAGGACCAATTTCTCCTCTGTTCATACATCTACAATTCATTTAGAAGCCCTGTTTGGATAAAGCACAGAGCCATTTTAACAGCAGAGGGAAGGACAGCCGGGGAGTTATCATCAGTCAGTTATGTCACACTGTAAACAACAGAATCAATAAAATTAGTGCTATAAAGAGCACCTCCACATCCTAGTTAGGATATCTTCGGTTGTCATATTAGAAAGGCAAGAAATTTTGGAAAAGCATCTTGTTTCAGGAAATGTTTGAGTCTGCAGGGTTCTGCAACCATCATTGTTCATAAACATGGACATATTTATGAATTTAAGTTGACTTGTGAAGGTATTTATTGTTGCTTTTCATATTAAGAGTTGACGTTGATTGAGGTTGTTTTTTCTGTCTGTGTGAGGTTGAAAAATCAAGGATACTTTTTTTTTTTTAAAGAACTGCCTTCCTGTAGGTTCTGTGTTACTATAACCATAGCACCTTTAATGCTTTACTTCACTTAATTTCTTTAAATGGCAGAAAGGTTTACCTCTGATCCCTTACAATCCCTGGGACAAGGGTCTAATCTGTCTCTATCTCTGTATTTCTAGAAATTAACACAATGCTTGGCACATAATGAATGCTCAATACCGTTTCCTGAATAACTGTATGATCAATGAATGGCTCTTTAGACTCCTGGTCTATCTGATCACAAAGAACCAATCTGTCATTGAGTTCAGTCTATAAAGTAGTTGTGGTTGTCACAATGGCTTCCAGCTGTCTTTAGTCCTGCAGAAATTTTTATAGGCTTCATTCTAGACACATATACTCAAGTGCTTCTGAGCTGCTTCCTTAAGGCATTTCTTTGGTCAGATCCACTTATGGTTGACATCTCACTTCACCTAACACCATCATCTTGAGAATATTGCTCTTCTCTGCACAATGTCTTGGGAAGTAGGTTATGGAGCTGAGTACAGCGATTAGGACTAGCAGACTTGGGGACTCCCTGGGGGCAGGATTACCGGTGATGCAGAAGCCTTGGTTGACATTAAGTACATATGTGGATTTGATGCTTACAAATCCAGCTGTTACACCCATAGTAAGTTCAAGACTTATACTCTGTAGAAAGTTAAAATTGGCCATTGTTCCATCGATATTTGGTATGTTCTGAAATCCCCAGTCATGCTTTCTGTCAGTTTTTCAAAGACACATTGACCTTAAAGGTAGCATGATATTGAGAAGGATTCAGGAGAGGTGAATTCTATCCTAGATATCACATTAACTAGCTGCACCATCTTGGCCAAATCAGCCTCATTGGACCTCTACAGTGAGAATGTTAGACAAGGTATTCTCATGACACCTAACTTAATTCTTTTTAAATGTTATATAATCAGCTTACCCCAGCCTCGGAGACTTTGCATGTACAACTTTGTCTGGAACACAATGCCTTATGAACTTTCAGGCTTCCCTCCCTTAATTCTTTCAGGTCTCTGCTGAAATGTTAGCCCCCAGCCCAGAGGAACTTTCCTTTATCACCTTATATAAAATGACAATCCCTTTCATGTACAGCTTTCAAGTCTCTTCCCTGCTTTATTTTCCTTCACCACATCATCACTATCAGAAATTGTATTATATGTTGATTGCATATGTATCATCTTTCTTACTTACTGGTATGCAAGCTCCCATGAGGGCAGGGATTTTGTCTTGTTTGCTGCTTTATCCTCAGTACCTAAAACAGTGCCTGATATATTATCGGTTCTCAGTAAATACTAATTGAATGACTAAATGAATATTTGAACTCCTAGCTAAAAGGGCTTTAGGGTTTCTTAGGTGTAATCTGGTCTAACACAGTGTCTTAGTGAGTTCGGGCTGCTATAACAAAATAACATAAACTGGATGGCTTATATACCACAGAAATTTATTTCTCACAGTCATGGAAGCTGAGAAGTCCAAGATCAAGGTGTTGACAAATTCAGTTTCTAGAGAGGGCTGCTTCTTGCTACAACCTCATATGGCAGAAGGGGGTGAGGGAACTCTCTGGGGCCTCTATAAGGGCACTAATCCCATCATAAGGACTCTATTCTCATAATTTAATCATCCCACAAAGGCCTCACCTCCAAATACCATCACACTGGGGGTTAGGATTTTAACATATGAATTTGGGTGGGGGACACAGTCAGTCTATAGCACACACCAAGTTGGAAATCACATAATCATTAGATCATTAAGCTAAGGGGATCATTGAGGTAATCTTGCCCAATCTTTCATTTAGAAGAAAGAAAAAGTGAAGGCCAGAATGGTTAAGTGACTTGCTCAATGTCACTGAGCTAAGTATTAGTATTAGAACCCAGGTCTCTTTACTGCCATTTCACTCCTGTATCCATTACTTCTGGTGGTTAAAACAACATAATTTATGCTATCCAAAGTAATGAATTACGAAGGAAAAAAACACAGTAACTCCACAGTAGAGAAAACCCACAGATACCACCTAAACCAAGTGAGCAAGGTTAATATCACCAGTAATAAAACATATGAACATCACGCGCCCATTGATATGATGCACAGGAAAGGAGACATCACCTTTGTGTTATTCTTTTCCCAAATCCCTAACCTTAATGTAACTATGAAAAAACATCAGACAATCCAACAGCTGTGGGACATGCTACAAAATAACTGACCAGTACTTAAAAAAAAAAAAATGCTAAGGTCGTAAAAGCCAGAGAAACAGATTTGAGGAGACATTACTGTTAAATGCAATGTGGGATCCTGGATTGTATCCTGGCACAGGAAAAGGGCACTTGTAAAAATAGTGGTGAAATATGAATAAAGGCTATAGTTTTTAGTATTGTACCAATGTTAATTTCTTGGTTCTGATAATTATACTATGGTTATATAATATGTTAACATTAAGGGAAGTTGGGTAAATTGTATATGGGAACTCTCTAATATTTCTGCAATTTTTCTGTAAGTCTAAAATTATTTTGAAATAAAAGTTAAAAATGTAAACAACATAATGTTGTATTGACGCTGGACAAAAATTGATATGCCAGTTTCTAGGTACCTATAATGAATGTCTGAACTTAGACAATTCTAGGATAAGGCTTTTAGGACTTTAGATAGTATTTGGAGTTTGATGTAAAAGAATTTTCCCAATGTTTAAAACAACTAACAGGTACAGAAAATGGTTGTTCCAATGTACTCTAGAAGAATTCAAGAGACCGAAAAGGAGACCACTACACAGCACTCATTTCATTTGGTCAAAACATCCGAAACCATTGGGAGATCAGAATACCAGCATCCCAGTAGAAAATTAGTTTGCCTGTCCAGGAAATGTCTCCAGGAGGTTTTATGAGAATTTAATTTTGAGTCTCTTCACATTGAAACTTGAGACTTTATTGTCACTGGGGAAGTGTAGCTGATTCAAGTAACAGGCAAATTCTTACTTTAAACCATTTTATCTAACTGCACTAAATGATATAACAAGAGACTTCAACTAGTTAAAATATGCTTCCTTATAAATAACAAGAGGTTCCTTAGTTTAAGAATGGCAGACAAATATAAGGTACTTGTATCATTATTTTCCAGTTTCATACCTATGGTAGATGTGAATAATCAGTCTATGACACCATTTTCTAGCCCTTTTCAATCTGCTTCATGTTCTTTTACAATAGTTACTCCAGGCAGTTGATACCTGGAGTTTATAAGAGTTTACATATGAGATGAATAATATCCACCATTCCAGATACAGTGAGATAAGGAATGAGTTAAGAATTAAAAAGCTAGATTATAATTCTAGGCTTTTCATTTGTTAGCTTTGTGATTTCAGTGAGTTTTTAAAAGTTATTTCTGTGCCTTTATTTCCTTATCTGTAAAATGGGAATTTTAGTATATGCCTATCTCAAATAGTTACGATGAGGGTTAAATAGGATAGCACATGTAAGGTGATTTGTAAAATGTAAAGAATTATATAAATGAAAGACAATCTTATTAGGATATTCAACAAAATCAACCGTCGAAATGCATTTCTCTAACCCACTAATAATTTTGTTTTCCTACCATCCATTTAGTCTTCAAACTCATAACTCTTACTCTCCCGTCCAACAGAATGGGGGCAAGAGTGCAAGTGTTTCCTTATTCAGCCAGTGAAACAAATGAGACAGAGCTCAATAGCAAGCATGTGCTCCAGTGCTGTACCTGAGCAAGCCCTGTGACAGCAGAGCCAGTGAAACATTCCCTACCTCATTTCTTCAAATATCAGATAATTCAGAAACAAAAGTACATGACTTTAAAAATGACTACATTATGATGAAGTATCAATGGATACCCCTAGATGAATTGGAGAGAGTACATGATCCCTAGTTGGATTGTAGTAAAGTTATAGTTTAAAATGTGAACAAATCCTAGACCCAAAGCCATCTATTGCTCACACATTTTTTTCATGCCTATGGCTTCTATGTCATATTCTTTTGATTTTTTTCTCCCTCTTGCGCTTCCACCTGACTTCTTTTTCTTGAAGTTATCAGAGTTTGATCATAGGCCTTCTTCTTTTTTCTCTGTACATGCTAGATGATCTCCATTCTCAATGCTCTAAATTCTATTTATATCTTCCTCATTTATACCTCTAGTCTGGTCTTTCTTCTGAGCTACAATTGTATTTGACTTCTTCACTTGGGTGTATTATCAGTGTCTCAAATTGAGCATGTCTAAAACCGTACTGTTGCTCTCTCCCGAACCTGCTCCCTCATCCATCTTTAGCACCTCAGTAAATACTACAACAAATTGTTCAAACAAAAGAGCTGGAAGTCATCCTTAATATCTCACAACTGACATCTAATCTATTACCAAGCCACGTGGATGTTACCTCCAAAATACATCTCAAATCTCTTCAATTCTCTCAATTTCCACTGACAGTCCAGCCACCATTTTCATTTATCAAGACATTTGCAAGCGCCTCTTAACTGGTCTCCTTGATTCCACTTCTTGCTACCTTCAACCTCTCCTCCAGACAGAAGGTACGTCATATCATATTATGGTTTATAGGTATCAGCTCAGGTGTATTTTACAGGTACATCAGATCATATGACTTGCCTACTTGCCCATAAAATAAACTCTCTAGCTTTGTCTTATACCACATACTCCTTTGGTTATTACTCTCCAGCCACACTTGGCTCCTTTTAGTTCAGAGCCTTGTAAACATTATTCCATTGCCCTTATCTTCATATGACTGACCTGACCTTCAGGTCTCAGCTTAAATATCCCCCTTTCAGAGAGACCTTCCTAGACCATTAAGAAGTTCTCAGTATTATTCTTTCAAAGTAGCTTATTCTTTGCTTTCATAATATTTCTCACTATTGGTAATTATAAAATAATATTAATATTTGTGTTGGTTATCTCCCCCACCAGATTACAAGTTTCTTGAGGCATTCAAAAATATTTCTCATCTCCTACTTTGTGACAGGCAATGTGCTAGGTGTTGGGACTATAAAAAAATTATAAGAAAAGGTCTTGAAACCAACGCTACACGTGTAGTAGGAAAAATCAAGAAAATGTTTACAAATAGTGCTAAACACTGTTGGTCGTCTCATCAACAGCCATTCCATCCCCCCTTTTTCCCCAGTGATAGTCTAATTCAAAAAAAGTTTGAAAACTTTTACTCAATTTCTTAGACTCCTTTGTAGGTAAATACAGCCATGTGATACAGTCCTGGTCAAAGACATGTTAGAGAAGTCAACTTTGGCTTCTGGAATGTAGAGAGAAATTCCACTCTCCCTTTCCTGTTATGATGCAATTTCTGGGGTATGGCAGCCATTTTATGATCATGAGGTAGCAAGCCCAAGGACCATTGTTAAAGGTTAAAGTAGTTGAATGGAAAAATGGAAGGAAACAGGGGCTTTAATGATACTGTTGAGTTGCTGAACCAACACTGGGAACATTTTTTCCCAAATTCTTATTATATGAAGAAAAATTAACATTTATTGTTTAAGTTTTCATTATATATTCTGTTACTAGAAACTAAAAGCCTCCAAATGCACACAAAATGTTTCTGCTGTTACAATAATATAGCTAGTACAGTCCCCCAAAATTATAGATACTCTTGACACTGGGTTTAAGACTGGGTCTCCTAATCCGACATTTGGGTCTTCTAAGAATCTTTATGGCTTCTCATTTATTCCACTGAAGTGTGAAGTATTTGTATGTATGTGTGCTCTAGAGAAAGAACAAAAAATCAGTCCACAACTAAAACATGAAGACTAAACTATAAGATAGCTGTATGTAATAAAGCACTAATCTACTAATGGCTCCTGAAACCTAGGTTTTGTTTAGTGATGTTCTCATTATTTCAAAGACTCAGACTTCATTTCTGCAGAGGCATCACAAGAGCCTCCTTAGAAACAGACAGAGAATGAATGTCATGCCAAAAGTAGGAAAATAAAAAGAAGCAAAGGAAAATGTACAGTGAACTACTTATTAATGAAAGGTGTAAAGGGTAGGTGGAAAATGTTAAGAAATTACAAAAACGTTAGGAAAGTTTTGTGAGGAAGAGGTCTGTGAGCCAAAAGATTGATGATAACCAGGTGATGACTCATTCAGCCATATCCTATTGTCATTCCCACGTATCATTGTTTTGAAATTTTAATGTGGGAAAGCAAGTGCATTCCTTAAGAAAAACTAGACAACATTAAAAATCAATATATCTAATCAACATATTTAAATGATTCTATTTAAAATATTTTTCAGATTCCACATATAAGTGAAAGCATATGCTATTTGTCTTTCTCTGTTTGACTTATTTCATTTAGCTTAATACCCTCTAGATCTATCCATGTTATCACAAATGGAAAGACTTCATTCTTTTTTATTGTTGCATAGGGAATTTAAAAATAAAATGAACGAAACAAGAACAGACTCATAGAAACTGAGACCAAAAAGATGGTTACCAGAAGAAAGAGGGTGGGGCAATGGATTAAAAGGGGAAGGGGAATATTGTCAATAATATTGTGATAAGTTTGCATGATGACAGAAAATTGCTAGAATTAGTGGGGTGATCACATTGTAAGGTATAAAAATGTCAAATTACTATATTGTACATCTGAAACTAATATAACCAATATAAGATTGTATACCAACTATATTTTAAATAAAAACAGATCAGTACAGGAAAAAAATTTAATGGAATATTTTTTTAAAAAAGTCAATATTTCACTTTTTAAAATAATTGGACATTCCATAGGATGGTATGGTGAGCAAAGCATTCATTTATCAAGAGAATATATCATATTATTATTATTACCAACAACTACAATTTATTGAATACTGATTATACACCGGGTACTCTATTATGTAATTTACATACATTATCTCATCTAATTCTCAGACAACTCTGAGTGAGTGCTATTATTATTCTCATTGAACAGATAAAGAAATCAAAGCACAGAGAAAAAGTAATTTGTCAGTAAGTGGTGGAGTATGGATTTAAGCCTAACACAATGACTCCCAAGCTTCTTGAAAAGTTTCACAGGAAGCTTAAAAACATAGAAAGAAAGAAATTAATAAACTAGAGTCCTTATCTGTTTATAAAGGGGTCCTCCATTTAGGCATGTTAAACACTATCACCGTTACCCAAATTACTCTTTACAACAAGCCTTATGAGTAGATGATGATATTTGGCATACAATAAAATTAAAGTCTTAAGATAAATGTAGCTAGTTATGGCAGAGCCAGAACCTGAAGTCTCTCTCTCTCTTTTTAAATTCTAAAGCTATACTGTTTGTTAATTTTTGCTACTGGTAATATTACAATGCTCTTCTTTTTATGATATATGATTTTCGTTTAAAAAAGATTATCACATTTGTATGCAACTTAAAAAAGAGGAAGTTATTTGAAAAAGGCTTGAGATATGAAGAAGATGGTATAAGAATTACTATGTGACTAGAGCACTGATAAAAAGGGTTACGTTGTGCTAGAACCTGTCCTTTATATTTGAGATCTCTTTGGAGGAAAAAACCTGTAAAAATACGATTCTGGTTAGTAAGATATCTAACATTTATTCTTGTACCATTGATAGCATTTGAAATTCATTGATCAAATAATCAGTTCAGGTTTCTAAAAACACTACCTTAAAAATAATGTTGAAACCTGAGGATAAACAAGACATTTTTTTCCAAAAATAAAATTGGTGTCCTATTTCTTTTCTTACACTTTAAATATAGACTTTTGATGACCTTAAAAAGATCACAGTGAATGTCTACGATTTAGTGTTTTAGTTTTATCATTAAAAGAGAGAAACAGGATGACAAAGAAAAAGAGACAGAAAGCAGAAGTACACATCTAATCTTGGTGAAGGAAACATATATAGCCTTTGCTCATCCTGTATCCAGTATCCCATCCTTCTGATAACTGCCAGGGTTATTTTTTTTTTTTAACTTTAGAGAATTGTGGATCTAGTAGAGCTGCCAATCATAGTGCCCTTTTGCCTTCTCAATTCCCCCAACAGGTGGGTTCAAGGACCCAAACTAGGCTACTTACTCTTTGCCACCAAGGAAGTTGACAGAGGGGGAAATGATACAAAGTTGAAAAGTGTTTGCAGCGGAGGACCATAAAGACAAGATGCATATGTTCTTGTTTCTGAGGTCTTGGAATCCTGACAGTTCATATCCTAACCCAAGACCTAGTTCTCAAATTGCTTCCTTCATTTCTATGAATGTTTTTTTTAAATAACTAACCCCAAGCCCCAAGCCCCAACCCCTTTGTTCTTCCTGATTTCAATTAGCTAGCTAGTTGTTAATGTCTGCAACTGAAGACTGGCAGACACTGCTGACTGACCACCTCAATCCCATCTACAGCCACTTCTCCCTAGCCATTTTTCCATTGGCTACAGTCATGTGACACAGTTCTGTTCAATGACATACAAGTGGAAGTGTTCTGGGAGAGGTTTCTGCAAAATCCTTGGCTTCATAATAATAATAATAATAATAATAATAAAATGATATACCCTTTTCTCCCACTCTCTTTCACCCTATGGAAATGGTGGCTGGTGGTGCAGCTGCCATCTCATAATCATGAGGTGACAAACACACAAAAAAAGCCCACAAAAACTGTAAAAAATGGCAGTCCTGCCATTGCTGAGCCGGTAGCATCTTACTTCCGGGTATTTTAACATTGGAGACAAAGCTCTATTTATTAAGGCCACTATAGATAGCTTTTATGTTCCTTGAAGCCCCTGCAATCTTAACTGATACAAGCCACAGACAACAAGATGGGGATATGAAAAACGAAACATTCTAAACATTGAGGAATTTAAGAGAGTGGGGTTTAGGAGGAAGAGACGATATAGCCAGATGAATTCTGGCATATCTCTTAGTATTTAGCTTCCGCTCTTTTCTTATTGCTGTTGATTAGTCTTGGATTGCAATGAACTTTGGAGTTGATATTAACGCCGAAATGAAGGACGTTGCTTCCTGGATATAGGTATGCTCTGATACAGGGCTCTTGTCTTCCAATGATGGGGATTACATGTGCGTACATAAATATGTGTGCACTTGTACTGAGGAGGATAAAGATTGATCTCACCCAGAAGTCAATTCAACTTAGACAAAAGAAATCCCAGGGTTTTTCTGTCTGTCCATAATGTGATATTAAAAGAAAATGCTAATTCGTCAGTGTCTTTTTCTTTTGCTTTCAATCCTGGAATGCAGGCAAAACTTGCAAATTCTCCTCAGAGACTGAAAAAGGTCAATAATAAAAATGTTGTTTTCTTCTTTTCACTAACTGATTAAATAACTCATGGGTATACCTATAGCTACACACATGCATTTCTAAAGAAAATCATTCAAGGACTGTATGATTTCCTGAGGTGACCTCCAGGGTGCTGGATAGTTAGAAAATGTAAAGTCTAATGTAACCAATAAAATAAAGAATATATGCTAGGCACTCTGAGAGTTCAGGGGGTGAATGACAATACAGCCAAGGGGTGTATAGTCCCTGGGTGAGGCAGATAATGCATGTTTATGTGGCTCTCTTGATGAAGAAAAGTCTTCCTGAGAGAATAAATTAGATTTAGGGCTTGTCCTATGAAAATTGTTATTTCTCCCCAGTTAACTCACTTGCATAATTTCAAGGCTTCAGCTCTGATGGAGCTACTTTATTTGCAGCATCTATACTAAGTTAATGACTGTTTTCTCATAGCTAAGGGCAGTTGACTAGAATTAGGAGGTCACTGGCTATTAGCATTTGATTTTCTTGCTGATGCCAGAGAGATGAGTTGGTGGGGGGGTGTGGGCTCCATCATTCATATTTTAATTTAGTCTCATTAGATGAGAGTCCCAAATTATGTCTCAGGAATGATTCAAAATTTCAGATGGGATATGTCTGCCTTTGCCCTGCATCCAGTCCTTTGCACGGTGGGCATATCTACTGATAACACAATTTTCAGAGGAACATGCTTTCAATTCCCAGTCTCAGGGGAGAATGAGATCAGGCTTGAATGATCATTTATGGTGATTGAATTGCTTTCTGACAAGGAAGCCTCACTCACTTGTGGACTTTACGGACAGTGCTCTCAAAAACTGGCCAGTTAATCTCTTTTACTGTTGAATCTTTCCTAGATTCCATTGTCTCTTTCATAAATGCTGCAAAATTGAAAAATGTAGCTTAAGAAAAATGCAAATGCGATTCTGTCTTAAGAGGAGGAAGTAGCTATTGCAACAGTCTGGGATGGAGAGGAAGAGAGAACAGGATGGCTCTTTAAGATCCATAATATAGAAAATATGATGCAAAATCATGAAGCTGACATGGGAGTCTGGCAAGGATAATTACTGAAAGATCCTCAAGGGAACTGTAAATCTGAGGACAAGCATAGGGATAGCTAGGTCTAGCTACCCACTCTACATGGTATAAAGTTCCCTTCTCTCATTTCAGGCTCAAGAATCTGGGATTTATTTTATGAATGCAGATAGCAGGTTCCCTTGTGATGGCAGTCGTCATAACAAATGTATGAATAAAATAATGGGTAAACACATATAAATGAGCAATTGACTTTGCTTAGGGGAGAGGAAGTATAATTTGAGTTATATGCTAAGGATAATGAGAAACCATAACTAATACCAATCACTTATTATATTTAGTGAACATAGTATGTACTGTACTTTGAACTTGATGGTTCTATGTCTCATCTCACTTAATCCTTACTACAACTCTATGAGAAAAGTACTGTTGTATTATGATCCCCATTTTGCTGATGAGGAAACAGAGGCATAGAATATAATTTATTTGAGGTCACAAAGCTGGTAAATGACAAAAGTGGAATTTGAACCCAGAACCTGCAAGCTAAGCCACTAAAAGTTACTGTCTCAGATATTTGAATTAATAATTGACGTTTCCAGGTTTGGAAGGACCTTCCAGGTATAGGAAGAGTATACACAAAGGCATGAAGCAGCAGAAGAAATAGTGAGAGGGTCAGAGGTCAAAGAGCAGATAAAGGTGGGGTGCAAGGAGGAAGGGATGCAATATAAGTCTAAATAGGTGGATTGAGTCATATCTTGATAGGCTGTGGATGCCGACCCAGAAGGAAAAAGCAGCTGCAGCTATGGAAGATTTTTTTACATAAGGGAGTAACAGGATTAGATCTATGATTTAGAAAGATAACTAGTAATAATGATAAAGATGAATAGAAGTACATGATTGGGGAGGCTCATCATTAAAAGGCTTAAAAATTAATAACCAGTAAGAGAGGGGCAGAGTGCTTAAAGAGGAAGATCTGGATTTGAGTGATTTTTTTTGTTAGTGAGAGTTAATCAACAGGATTTGATAATCAAATAAAAATTGAAGGTGATGAAGAAGAATCAAATATGACTCTCAATTTTCTAATGAGCAGTGACATCATTAGTAGAAAATGTAAATGCAATACAGGTTTGATTGTGATATGGTATGTAGCAAACCGTATAATTTCCATTGGTCATGCTAACTGGAATATTATGATCAGTTCTAGGTAGCTCATATGAAAGGGAACATTGCTAATTCTTGCAGAGAAAGATTAAGAGGAAGATAAAAGTCTATAGCAGGTATTATGAGGAACAACAAAGGGGCTGGAGAAATCTAGCTCGATTGAATGATTTTACAAAAGCATTTTTAAGAGTGTATACTCTGAACTCAAGTCCTGATTGTGGGGTATATAACAATAATGGAAGAACAAGCTTTGCTTAGCTTTTCAACTTAGGAAGACAATAAACAAAAAAACCCACTGGTTCACATTAGCATGAAAACAGGACATTCGAAGAAGACAAATATTTGAAGAAACAGAAAAGTGACAATTCTTTTTGGCTCTCGTGGGCAGAAATGAATCAATACATAGAAATTTCAGAGAAGTCAATTTCCATTTAATATAAAGACTTTGAAACAACCAGAGCTGCTCTCTGGGAAAAGGGTGATTTTTATCATCAGTAACTATACTCAGTCAGTTTAGATGACAGGGATTTTACAGAAGGGAGTTCTGCCTCAGGAAGGATATAAAGAATCCCTACTTATTTAAATTCTAAGATTGTGTGGCAGAAGCATGATGCAGATCATACTATCTGAAAAAAGAGGATCTGATTTCAGGTATTAGAAATCATAATTTTCCTGGCCCTCAGTTTCCATATCTATAGTATGAATTCAGAATAGTTTTTTTTCTAAGGTTTCCTGTTGCTTTAAAAACCTCAATGCTTTTAATAAGAATTGCTTGATCCTGTTGGAAATATTGAATGACAGAGTGTAGAATGTTTATTTAATAGTATAAGAAATATAAAAACTCTGCTTGAAATTTTCCTAAAAGAAAAAGTCACCATTAAAGCTGCACTTATACTATTTACCTGGCAACGATGAATAGACATAATGACATCAGCTAATGTTAAACACTTACTATTCCAGCAACTGTGCTAAGCACTTTATGTAAATTATCCCATTTAATTCTCATAAAAACTCTGTAACATAGGTACTATTCAGTTAAGGAAATCAAGACTTGGAGAGGTTAAGTGATTTGCCCAAAGTCATACAGCTTATAAGTGGTAAAAATACCCTGGTAGTCTGAATCTAGAACAGAGACTGACAAACTTTTTCTGTAAAGGGCCAGAAAGTAAATATTTTAGGTTTTGAGGGTGACATAAGTCCCTAATGCATGCTCTCTTTTGTTTTATTCACAACCTTATAAAAAAAGTAAAAACTACTTTTAGTTTCCCTGCCATAAAAAACCCAGGCCCCACGTTAAATTTGAACTGAGACCTATAGTTTGCAGACCCTTGCCCTGCTTTCTTACTATGACACCCTATTGCTTCCCCAAAGTACTATTTATTGAGAATTTACTTTGGTCAGGCACTGTGCTAAATACTTCTCATGTATTATCTCATACAGTCTTCATAAACAGCCTCTGGGCTCATTTTATACCCTCATTTAATAGATGTAAAAATAGGCTTGGAGTATTTCAGTAGTATGTTCACAGTTACAAGGCTAGTAAGTACCAGAGCTGTGTGGATCCAGATCCTGTGCTTTTATTCACTGTAGTAAAGCCCGAGTAGCATGAATAGGGCCTGGGGCAGGGAAGGAGTAGAGTGAGAAGACTAGTGTATAGTTCAGCAATAGCCTGGGCAATTAGGGTATGGTGTGAAAGACAGGCTAGATCCATAATCAACTGGGCTTACCAATTCAATGGCTATCAGAGGAGATGGATTGGTGGAAGATCACTTTAAGGACTGAGCTTGGATGACTCAGAGAACAGAAATAAGAAAGTCAGGTATAAGGTTGGTTTGAGGGGATAAACAGACAGGCTGACAAAGTGTGGAGTAGTGGCAAGATCTCATATAGCTTTGGCTGTAACTAGTTGTGTTACCGCAGGCAAGTAATTTAACATATCTTGGTTTCAATTTCCTAAAGTATAAAATGAGGGTATTGAAGTAGATGGACCCTAAGTTTCCTTCTAGTAATAACATTTTGAGTCAGTGAAGAGCAGAAGAAAGTTGTAGGAAATTACCAAGAGAAAGAACCTAAAACAGGCTTCTTGGGAGAAAGATTTTAGAAAAAGATTTGAACAGAAGGATGCTAAAAAGTATATTTTGATTCACCTGCCATATTCCTCTGGGCAAATAAAGATCAAAGAGTATGCTTGTGTTTGGAAGGTCCAAGTAAATTAGTGTCTATCATCAGAGGGCTGAATGACCCTTTAGTGGCTCAGAGAAAGATCAGAAAATGTATGGGAGAAAATGACTACGTGATACTGTGATAGTTTCTGGTTCCAAAAAACAAGGAAAAATGGGAAATGAAGAAAAATGCAAAAGTACGAGGGCCAGAATCGAAGAAGATATGAATGAACAGGTCATTATGATTATGTGGGCTGACTATGTAGGCAGGAAAAGAGGGTATCAATAACCCATTAAACTACCTAGTAAAATGTGAAAAGAAAATGAACATTAATTTCCCTGGGAAAAGACAGAAGAGTTAGTTTTAGGATTACAAGAAAATAAGTTTGTAAAGCTTTTATATTAAATACAGAAGTGCATATTTAAGAGCAAATGGAAACAGAATTATGATAAACAGAGCAGTTTTATAATCTGTCTTTTGTAAAGTGTCAGAGAACAAGAATCCTGTTATTTTAACATGCTTTGTATATATGGTGCCAACACTGAACTTGCCATGAAGAGAAGAACATCATTTTTGATGATAGCATGTAGTAACAGGACATGTTCCCAGATTATGTGACTCATTTTAAAGATCTCTAAGGAAAAGCTATACCTAGATCATCTATGATGTTAAATCTGTTCTGGAATAATACCAATAATATAAAAATAAATTCTAGTTTTATGTACGTGAATAAAAACTATCTATTTGAATTTATTCGAGAAACAACTACTCCAAGTTGGATATCAAGGAATTTCTTTCCAATTATAATTTATTCGGTGGACATAAATGTGATGTTTTTTAATATTGGATACAAACAGAAAAAGAAGATTGTTAGAAAAATACAAATCAAATAAACTAAGAAAATGAGAAACTATTAAAATGATGTCAATTAAATAGAAATCTATTGGTAGGGTACAAAATACTATGAATAAGATAATCTTTTGTGATTCCATCTATCATTGTCTTTCTAAAATTCCCCTTTAGAATCGCTGCCTGTGTTCATTGCCTAAAATAGCTTTTCCTTTGATTCTTCAATGATCTTATGAAAATGAAAATATGTATAAAGAAGTTTTGCATAGAATTGATTAGACATGGATAAATATTTACCCAAAACAATTTAGGGCGAGAGAGAGACTAGTTCTTTCAGAGATCGTACAATGAAATTTTTAGATTGATTTAAACATATTCTTTTATATGCCAGTTTAGGATGATAAATAATGTATCACTGGATTTCTTCCTCTCTCTCCCTCTCTCCCTCCCTCTCTCTTTCCCCTCCTCCCTCTCTCTCTCTGCTTCCCTCTCTCTCTTCATTTCTTCTTTCTTTCTTTATTTCTACATTTCTTTCTTTCTTCATATATAAGTAGAGCACTCACTCTTGCAATCTCTCTCTCTCCTCCCCTTTCAAAATAACTTCAAGGGAAGAAATGCTCAGGTGGTTATATGAAAAAGTCTAAGATCTGGAAATCTCAGAGTTGTATAACTAAGCACAGCAACACACCAATGTACTGTAAAAATTAAGGCTTATATATGTGGTATTTCAATTGTTTTAGGCCTTGTCTATGAACGAATTTGGAAAACCTTTTATGCATTCTCGACTTTCTGTGTTTTCTATCCACAATTCTTCATTTATAACTCTAACATGGCAAACTGCTGTTTTCTACATTTGATTTACATGGGTGCATGCTGCATATTGACATATATTTCCTCTCTTTACAATTATCCACTACATGGATGGATTTATTTATTTGCCAATATATATCCTGTAGGTTGCATTCTGCAAATTTGAACATGGATAAAATGCAATGATATCATCCAAAACACTGCACAACTGTCTTGAAGAGATTGATAGAAATCAGTTATCAGGAAGCTGCATATCTAAGAATTGTAAAATGCATTTGGATGGACAAGTCAGAAAACAGGTTAAAAAAGTAATCAAATTTGTAATTTGATATTTTATTATGAATGGAATGAAGTCAAAGAATAACAGTAGCCAGCAATTTACATTCAAATGTAGAAAATGCAAAAGGCGTCATGTATATAGGAGGAAAGAAGAGGGAAAACACTAATGAATGATCTTCCAATGAAAAGAATCGATGAAAAATATCCAGTGTTGCTAAAATGCTTTCAAATTGCCATTTATGCAATTGATGGAGGAAATAGGTATTTTTCAGTGCAGAGAGTGAGAACAGAAAATTATTATGAAACAGAGCAGGATTCTTGGCAAAACACCAATGAAATATACTTTTCAACAGTAAGGAAAATGAAGGGTGTGAATAATGTCAATTAAAGAGAAATGCCTGCTCCCGGAGACTCTCGGCACTATTCCTGGAAGAATACTATCATGCTTAGAAACCCCGAGAGTTCTGGGAAACAATGACCACAGAAACAAGACTTATTGATTGAAATTAACACTTTGGGTGTCTTTAGGAAACACACAATGATTCCAATTATATCATATGACAAGAACAATAGTATGTACATGCAGCAGTAACATTCAAAATGTTGTGTATAACCATTTATACGGGAGGGACACGGAACAATCAGGTGCAAGCAATGACCAAGCAGAACAGAATGAGAAGGTTTAAAATGAAAAGGAAGGAGTGTATAAGTACATATTGGCTGGAGTTGGGTCTCTGAGTCTTATGAATCTATCAATTATTGCTCTCATAAATTTGTAAGAGAATTTTCAGTGCATACTTCTGAACATCACATTGCTTTTGTATTAGACTTTTAATTTCCAGAAAAATCAAAAGCAGTAGAAATGGTCTAGAAATCTCAACTTATAAAGAATCGTTTTTACATGACATTTGCCAAACAGCAATACATTTTCAGGACAATCATCTATAATTGACAAGATATAAGAGATGATGTTGACTCAAATTACTAAGAAAGAGCTACAAAATATTCGGAAAGTAGAAAAATTCGATTTTATAAAAATTTCCCCCAAACCATTTCTTAACCAAAATTCAGAAGAGCAAATTATCAGCAATAATGGATGTAAATACATTTCCACCCATGGATTTAAGTGCTCTTTTGAAACATTTTTTTGAAAAGTTAAGAGACCACAATGGTAAACTGTATAACAATTTCCTAAAGACTCTGCAATCATTCTATACAAGCTCTCAAAAGTATTATTCAAAACTGAAAGTTCTAATAATAGATATCATGCTTTGAACAGTATTAAAGCAAAAACACAAGAGGGCAATGATGAAAAATATAGACGTTCAATATCTAGTGAAGATGTAACAGCTAGAAGTTATCATAAATTATTCCATTAAAAAAGTATATGAATTTCAGCTTTCCAACTTACAAAAGATGTGAGATAAAGCCGAACCATCATCAACACAAGCTCTTGAGACTTCAAACATATTAATATCAAGTTAGAAACCAATTAAAAAACATAGAGTATACCCATTCATTCGATACAGATTTACTGAACATCTACTAAGTGTAAAGCCATGGAAAATACCAATGTTCGTCCTATGAGTATTTTAATTTTAAGAAATGTAAAGTGTACTTGGGGATAAAAATACAAGTAGGAAAGTAATGTGTTAAAATGAAAATTAGCTATTTTCATTTGGAAGAATTGGGAAAGGCTTCATAATGGAGGAGTAAGGTCTTTGCCCTACATCCCTACTCCCCCGCCCCCCAGTATTACTGAGGTATAGCTGAGAGATAAAAATTGTGTGTATTTAAGGTGTACAACTTGATGATTTGATATATGGATACACTGTGAAATGATCACCACAATCAAGCTAATTAACATATTGATCACCTCACATATTACCTTTTATTTTTTGGAGTAGTGTCTTGACATGCAGTTTATGGAACTGGTGTTTCAGGTGGAATAAGTAATACTAATACTACTAAGAGTGATAAAATAGATAATAACACTGTTTCTGACAATTGAGAATATTTTTAATGATTTAAGCAATTTTAATCCTCTAAAAGCTTCAGGAAACCAATTTTTATTAATTCTGTTTTACAAATGAGGAAATTGAGGCACGGAAAGGATCCAATGTCATATATACATCAAAGGGATGGACTGGGATTAGAATTCAATCTGTGTGATGGCAGAGCTTCAGTTCCTAGACTGTCTCTCCATAAACAGAGAACAGAGGTGGGTGGTGGGTGTACTTCAGTTGGAGTATGGTTAGTGAAGGACAAGAGTGGCAGTTAAGCCAGAAGGGTGGTGTGGGGCCTACTTGTTCCATTTAGGAAGGTACATTTGAGGTACCCTTATTCAACACATGTTCATCTCTAGAACCTTTCCTACACGTTTTTATTAATAATGTAAACACTAAAAGAATATAGCATTGTATCATAGAATTCCATAGATATTATCATCATCAATAAAAACAATACAGTTGACCCTCAAACAACATGGGGGTTGGGGCACTGAAACCCGCACAGCCAAAAATCATGTACAACATTTGACTCCCCCAAAACATAAGTTGTCCATTTTTATCTGTGGGGGATTGGGTCAGGGACCCCCCGCAGATACCAAAATCTATAGATGCTCAAGTCTCCTATATAAAATCACATACATCAATGCATACTATCTGTCCTCTGCATCTGCAGACTCCCAACTGTGGATCAAAAACAGTACATGTATTTACTGAAAAAAAATCCACGTGTAAGGATCAACTGTACTTGGAAGTCCTGAAACTCTGCCGATGAAATTAAAGTTATCCTTTGAATACCATATACCTAATAGAAAAGGAATGTTTTAAAGTTTCAACTACATCTTACTTGTAATCTTTATCTTACTTTTTTTTATCAGGCAATGCACAGCTCATCTTTTATAGTATCATTTTACTGAATTTAAGACTGGATTTGCCATTAATTCTATGACTATTGTTTTTCCCCTTGACTTTATTTCTTCTGCATAAAACATTTAACCAGAGGATAGACTCAGCATAAACTTATTAAATTTTAATACAGTATAAAACTAGACATAAGGAAAAAAAATGCCACACCCAAACACCCAAAGAGGTCCAACATCTTTCTCTTTAACAATAACAGTGTAACTTGCCATCCTTCATGTATGAGAGAAGATATCATCAGGATATCAGCTTTGGAAGAGTTTCTCTGGGAAGGAGAATAAAGCATTACTACAGTCCTGCTCTTTCACCCAGAATCCTTGTTACTAGGGCTAGGCATTTATAAGAATGGCTAGAGTTAGTAGGCATGGATCAGAGCAAAATTACGTGGCATGCAAGGCTACTACAATGGCATCACGCTCATGCTATCCACTTATTAACCAATCGTGGAATTTTATGGAGGCCTATTTTCTCTGTTAATCCTCTCTCTCTACTACAAAAGGCCTCTTGAAGCCTGGAGAAATAAATTATTTTTTCTTTGTACTTATTGACCAGGGTATCTTAATGTTATTGTTTTCAATCCAGGGAAAAGCATCTAACCCATTTTTCTTTGAGTTTACTTCCTCCAGGTTATCTAATGTCTACTTCTAGATGCTATCAGTCTCCTTCCTCTAAGTGTTCATGTGTATGTAGGATCACAGCATTTTTGCCTGAGCGAATTGTCTTAATCTCCATAACTCAGCAGTCCCAACCATTTTGGCACCAGGGACCAGTGCTCCTATGAGAATCTAATGCCTGATGATCTGAGGTGGGGCCGAGGCGGTGATGCTAGCGCTGGGGAGCGGCTGCAAATATGGATGAAGCTTTGCTCTCTTGACTGCACTCATCTCCTACTGTGCGGCCCGGTTCCTAACAGGCCATGGACTGGTACTAGTCCGTGGCCCGGGGCCCCATAAGTCATATCTGGCAGTATTAATGCTTCCTCTTCCATACAACCACAGGAGCTCCAGAGTGACCCTTACTTACTACATTGGGGATTTCCTCTACTCTCCAGTATGGGAAGGAGGTTCTTCTCATGACTTATTAGTCTCTCAGATCTATTATGGCAATTTGCCACAACAAATAAAATAATAACAAATAAAAGAGTATCATTTGAAAGTATTTGGTCAACTGTAAAGTGCAAGGCAGATATAAAGTATTATCAATAACTACTGAAACATTTTATATATCCTTGAGTTTTAATACAACCATGACAAAACTGCCAATCTTCTACACAGCAAAAAATAAAACAGACCCTCCCAACTGAGTAAATGAACTTAGGGTAGGTCCAAAAATCTCTGAGGATAAGTAGTGAAATCAAATTTCCAGATTTTTTACTCAATTTAGGTGTTTTTTGGCACTGGATGATTTCAAGTTCTGAAACTATTTTTAAAGTGCATGTATCTTTAACCTTTAATGTAAAGAACATGATTATAGAAAAGTGTTCAAATTATGACTTGATTTATGTAATGGTTTGATTGTGAATTTCACCCTTGTACCCTCTCATGACCCCCAAATGCATGCACATCACCCTTTTATCACAGAATTCAGCACCGGTAGGTATAACATAAATGGTTTCTGAGAAGCAGATTTTGCTGCATTGTGCTTCCAGCAAGATAGAGAGCTGCACAGTATTTAAGTTGTTTTTATGTAATGGGAACTTTGTGCTGAAAAAACAGCCCCAAAGGGAGAAGCAATACAGCTAGATGGAAAATTTTTCTCCATTTCACAATGCCAAAGTTTAATTTTTGCAGTATAATTTTCCTTATATGATCATATTTTTACATGTTGGATAAGAGTTCCCACAAATTCTAGATTGTGCATCTTGGCCCCCTGCCATTGTCATTTTGGCCTGCTCTCTTCTCTCATAGCTGGAACAGAGGAAAGAGTGGACAGTATGGCCTTCCTCTGATTTTGGCCTACATTATATTTTGACAGTTTAGAGTAATAGGGGCCATATAACAATATTAATAATTTTCTGAATTTTTCTATGTAAGGGTATAGGTAATTTAAATGCAAAATGAGAAACACAGAATTACCAGAGAAGAAAAAAAATGCACTATTAACTTACATGAATTCATTCTTCCTAACTTAAAATGCTCATTCGCCTCCCTGTAGTCAAGAAACTTCTCTACTTACAACCTCCCATTGATAGCAATAAAGCTTCCAGGCACAGCAGAAGCATGGCAATGAAGAATGCCACCAACAGAGGACATTTGTACTTCTTTTAGTCGAGGCCACCATGATGTTTTATAGTCAGTGGCATGTTCTGTGTACATATTTTTTGTAACGTTTCATAAAAGGTATTAACACCACTATGTTCAAAAGTACAAAATAATGAGTGTTGCTTTAAGAAAAGACATGCAATTACTATGGTAATGAAATAGAAATGTGATTTTTTGTAGAAAGATGTACATTGTATACATTGGTCACTTGTGTATGTCATTGTGGACTTAGAAGTAAATGAACTTCCAAATAGCCCTTGAGAACCAATTCTGTTTGCAGATAGGAGATTCTTTATTGTTTGTAAATTGCAGGATCATAAACTCCTAAGAGTCTATAGGATCTTAAAGTTAATTTTCTTTATCTAGAGTAATTCTCTCTAAAGCATTCTTGTGGCAAAGGCAGCTGATTGCTTCTGATATGTTTTCTCTCCTTATTCTAGAGCAATACACCTCATGCTTTTCAGTTTGGTACATGGACATCTAAAGTAAAAAATATATTTATTTGAAACTAATAATAAAATAAAATAAAAGGCTAAAAAATATATTTTTATAATATATAAATATATAAAATATATATTTCTTAGCCTCACATGTAGGTAGATATAATCATGTGACAAAGTTCTAGCTGAGGAACTATAAGTGGATACTTTATATTTTATGGCAGTTCCTGAGAATTTTCCTTAAAATCCCAATGGCACATGCCCTTTGTGCCTCTGCCTTCCTCCATCTTGCTGGGGCCTGGAACTCAGATGTGATGGCTGGAGCTGAAGCAGACATATCAGGTCATGTAGTGACAGTGAGAATTGAGGCCAGCATGGCAGAACAACAAGATTAAGACGGACTGAGGACTTTGCGAAGCAGAAGAGCCTAATGAGCCCTGTCCTACCTACTTCTGGACCTTTACATGAGAAATACATTTCCATATTGTTTAAGCTACTGTTATAGTGCAACTCTGTCAATCACAACTGAGCAATGTATAATTCTTATTAGCTGATAAGCCAGACTAAAAACTGATGGAAATGTGTGAAGCAGTCCATACCATTTAATGACAGCTCTAATGTTTAGGTTTTCCTTCCTCATATCGAGCTTTCCTATAACACTTGCCCATGATGCCTTTCCACAATCTTACTTAAGTGTACCATCTCCTTTATCGATCCTCCCCAAATGTGTGAAGAAACTGTACTGTATATTTAAGTTGTCTTCTTTATTGAGCATTCTATATTCTTTCAAATGTTCCTCATATAACCATCTCTACACCATTCACAATCTTGGTTGCCCTCCTATGGATGTATTCTCACTCATCAGTGTTCCTGTTAAATGTGGTGCTAATAAGTCAGTATGATACCACAGATGTGATTTAACCAGTGAGTACAGTATACTGAACACTTTAATTCTATTAATATAATCTAATACTGCATTGCCTTTTATAGCAAGCCACACCAGATCATACTGGAAATTAACACTGAATTTGTGGTTACCTAAAATCCCAATTGGTTTCTCATATTGTTAAAAATAGGACAATGGGCCCCTAAAGGAGTCACTTATGCTAAGTCCCACATCACCAAAATGAGACTTAATTACAGTTTCAGCTCTCCAAGAAATGAAATCTTATACCAGTCAAGCAGAAATATCTGATCAGCACTGGTTAAGCAATCTGCCTGATAGATCTCTGTGATTCTCTAAAGAAAAATAATCTTGCAGTAACCACTCTGCTTTCTGCCTAGGATGACTTCTGTGTTCCTGCTCCCTTCTGCCTATAACAGTCTTTTATTTTGTACATCTCCTAAGAGCTCCCTTCTAACTGCTAGACTGGATGCTGCCCAATTCATGAATTGTTTAATAAAGCCAATAAGATCTGTAAATTTTACTCAGTTAAAATTTATTTTTAAACAATATAAACTGCCATGAAGTTACATGTTCTTTAGTCTACATCTGTACACAGGATTTAAAAAATCTTAATAGCAGGACATCTTACTTGCTCTTGTTCAATTTTATTTTTTAAAATTTGGGTCCAGCATCCTAATCTATTGTAATCTTACTTTGAATTTTGATTTTGATCTTTCAGTGTGTTAACTACCATTCTCACTTTTTTGTCATCTGAAGAGTTAATGACTGCACAATCTATGTTCTTATCGTGATCACTGATAAAAAATCTGGGTTGAAGTACAGGCAGAGGGAGGCTGCATATGGTTATACAGGTTGTGTACTGCACAGTTTTTAGGGAGCACCATTTATGCAGCTGTGATGGGGGGTTGTGCAATGCAGTAGAACTGAATCCAGTCTGTGGTTAACACCAGTAAAATCCTCTGAGACCGACAATGTAAGACGACACTCCTACTTAGTCATGGTTATTGAAAAAACTTCAAATCTACCTATCTGTACTTCTCTCAATGTATATAATTCCTCATGTAATTTAAGATTGTATTGTGGAGATCTGTGTCAAATGCATTTGCTAAAATTCAGATACACTGCTGTAGCATAACACTGCTAAAAAAAGGAAGTTGGCTAAGTTAAAAAAAAAACCACAGTATTAAAATGAAACCTTTACATGACTCTAGTGACTATTAAAATCTAAAATAAAGGAAAAGAAATGTTGGTTCAAAATTTCAAAATATGGTTTCTTCTAGATTTATAGCTCTTTTCTAGAAAAGTGACAAGCCAAATTCATGTTCTAAAAAACTTGAAATCATAGGGAAGAAAATTTCAACAAAGTGCTAAGTGGTAGACATCTAGTTAAATAATAAAAAAGCAGTTATACTGATGCTTTGTTATTTAAAATCTTTTTCACTCAAAGAGTAAGAGTGATAAATTCTGAGGGCTATCCCAATACATTTTCAATTAAATGACTAAATTAATGTAGAGACATTTAATTAAAGTTCTACTAGTTTTTCCAAATGCTGTTAATTATGCTGTTATCTAAAATTAAATCTCTCCCCAAACCCTTTTACATTTCTTCTGCTCATCTGATACAGATATAATTAAAATGCTGCAAGTTCACCTAAATTCATCCAAATATCATAAAAGAAAATATGAAAAACTGGAGTTTAGGAACTATTTAAGAAACTGGTATTTTAATGGGATTTCCACAATCCTTGGGGAAAAAAAA
>NW_011889121.1:322268-411772 GCF_000151845.1 Pteropus vampyrus
GCTGCTGCCGCAGCCTCCTTCTCACTCAGCTGCTGGAGACCGGGCAGCCCCGTGTCCTCGCCCCGTCCTACCTTCTGCCGTTGCAGGGTGCTTTTTGGGATTTCTCCCTAGTTGTATGGCTTGTTCTTCCCAGGCAATTTTTCCTTGCTGCTGCTTCCATCAAAACTTTGATTTGGTCACCAGAGGGAAGACCAGAGCCTCTATCATCTACACCATTTTTTTCTCTCTCCCCTAATTCCTTTTAATTTTTGTCAAGAGACCGGCAAGTTGGGAGAAGACTTTTTCTAACTCACCATCATAACCAAAATCTGGGTCTCAGTACTGTGATTCAGGAAAAATCCCTTGTATAGATGCATTTTGTTTACCAATTGCCTTCCTATTCCTGGTTTTGCTTTGCACACAGCCAACTCTCCTCCAATTCCTTTACTGCAGGGGTTCTCAAGCCTGACTGCAGGACTTTGTAACTGCTCAGGGAGCTGTAACAAATACTGATTCTTGGAGCCCACTCCCCGAGACTGACTTGGTCTGGGTGCAGCTTGGGCATTAGGATTTTTCTAACCTCCCCAGGTGATGCTGATATGCAGTCTGTGCTTTATGCCTGTCAGGGTGGTAAAGCAACTTGATAATAAAGGTTTACTGACTGACTGATTAAAGGGGTTACCACATCTCAAAAGGGATGTTTGCATGCTTAAAAGGCCACTATTAGAATTTACGTGAAGTGGTACTGCTACGATGTCTATCATTAACTTTAAATACATCGACATAGATAGTATGAGATTTTGTATATGCAGTTAGTGCAAGTTTCAACTCTAGAGGCAACTGGTTACCTTGATCAAGAATTCACACTCCAGGAGAGTATAGCTCTTATTTTATGAAAAAGTGCAAAGCGCAAAGTCTGCTACTACTATATACCTCTATGAACCTTGGACGTTTTTGTAATGCACATAATCAATGTCACAAATGTGTGTGTGCTATGGAAAATAGTAGACCGTAATGAAATTTCCCTACAGGCTCTGAAGGAGAGCAAAATATGCCACCCCAAATTAACCTCTTTGGCATAAGGATTATCTTGATCTGGTTATTTTTAAGAAATAGCAGACACAGGAGTTGTGAAAACATTGTAGAAGTTACCCTTTTGTAAGAGACATTTACATTTATAAGAGAGAGATTCATTTATAAGGGTGTCTCCCTCTCTGTATCAGAAGAGAAGATTGTCTAAATCTCTAGAAAGTCTTATCATGGAGAAGGCAAGGACTTAGATCTGCATAACAACCTTACCTTTGTTTACTGTGCCTTTCCTGGTCACCTCCCACAACTGGCCTGCTCCCCCCACTCCAACCCCATCTTCTTTTGTCTTTAGCCTGGAGATAATATTTAAGGTGGTACCTCAGGCCATTTTGGAAAATTAACTCAGTTTTCTTTGGTCTCTCCCACATATACAGGAGGTATACGTGTTACTAAACTTGTTTGTCAGCTGTTAATCTGTCTTTTATTAAAGGAAATGCCAGCCAAGAACATAGAAGGGTAGAGGGAAAATTATTTTTCTTCCCCTACAGAAGATTTTGGTCTGAGGTTGTGATGAAGTAGACATACCCTCATGCACCTCAAACATTTCTGAGGTTCTCCATTATTTACAAAAAAACCCTGAGAGTTGCCCATGACCAAATTGATTTAGGTCAGTTCATAACAGGTAGGATGTGAGGCACTGTGCCAGTACAGAGTGGTAAATGGATAAATATTTTGGGTCAGGAACTCTTCTGTACAACTATTAAATATCTCTAGGCGATTTCCTAATTTTTCCATTTATGGGTAGACCCAGCAAAAATAGAAACTGAAATAAAGTGCTTTTTTTTAAAAAAGAAGCTTTCAACTAATACTCTGCTTTCAGCCACTCTCCATTTATTCAAAGACTTACTGAAAGGAAATGGGAGTCCATATGACAGTACAGACTTATAAATTTGTCAACATGTGTGGCAAGGAAATGCCTTGTTCTTCTCCAGGGCTCTTTCAGTTAGCTTGCATTCCAGGAATGTTAATTTGTTCCAAGCAACATTAGAAATTAATGGGGTAAGCTCCGGGTAAGTGTAGGTGATTGGTATAAAGGCTGCCTTCTTGAATTAATGCCCGGGAACTTAACAAGCTTATAATTCCTAAAGTCCTGCTTCACTTGCAATATTTGAATGCAAAAGTACTAAAGACTTCAGTAGAAGGATGTCTTCTATACCTTAAAAAACTAGGTAAATAATATTTGGAATAGTTCCTGACTATAGTTAAGTTATACGGCAAATATATTATCACATCTTATGTTTCTGCAGAGACCTTTAGGGGAAAAAGAGAAGCCTGGCTTGAAAATAAAGTACAGTAAGTCTTGACTTAACATCATAGATAGGTTCTTGGAAACTGTGACGTTATGCTAAATGACGTATAACAAAACCAATTTTTCCACAGGCTAATTGATATAAACAGGAGTTAGGTTCCTACAGTGTATTTCCAGTCACCAAAACATCACCAAACTTCTAAATAAAGACCCAAAACACTTCTAATATTAAACATTGAAATAAATGTGAGCTATACATACATTTAAGAAAGATTAATAAAAACAAGTAAGAGAATTCTTTTCCAACTCACTTATTCCAGTTCAGGGTCTCAGTGGCTGTAACATCTCACAGCAGCTCGGGGTGCTGGGTGGGCACCCACCTTGGATAGGACACCCTTCCATTGCAGAGTGCACTCACACACACACATCCACACTCACTCAGATGGGGACAATGTAGATATGCTGTTTCACCTCACGTACATATCTTTGGTATGTGGAGGATCCCAAGTCCCTGGAGAAAACCCACATAGACATGGGGAGAACATGCATCCTCCACACAGACATGGCCCCAGCCAGGAATTGATTTTTTTTTTTTCATTACTGTTATAATGAAACAACACTGAATGAAAGAATGGTATTCCAGACTCTGCTAAAGAGTGTATGTATAGTTATCACAATACAGGGCAGTTAGATGTAAGAGTATGGAGGGGAGGATCACAGGAAGGGAGTTGTGTCATCGATTTTGGAGAGGGTATTTAACTGCTCCAGGATCACGTGACTCCATGTGTACTGAAAGCAAAAACTTACTTCAGTGTTTTACTGGTTAAAAATAAAAGGCTCCTATCCCTTTCTCTAATTTTGTAAATTGTGGTAAAATACACGTAACATAAAATTTGCCATTTTAACCATTTTTATGTGTAAAGTTCAGTAGTATTAAATAAATTAGCAATGTTGTGCAACTGTTGCCACTTTCCATCTGCATCTCTTTCTTCATCAGGGAAGACTGAAACTCTTCATCCATTGAACAATAACTCCTTCCTAGACCCTGGCAACCAACATTCTACTTTCTACCTCTGTGATTTTGACTACTCTAAGTACCTCATATAAGTGGAATCATATTATATTTATATTTTTGTGACTGGCTTATTTCACTTAGCAAAATGTCCTCAAGTTTCATCCATGTTATAGAACGTGTCAGAATTTCTGTCCTATTTAGATGGCAAACATCAAAATACCAGAAAATAACAAGTGTTGGTGAGGATGTGGAAAAACTGAAGCTTCTGTGCACTGTTTGTTGGTGGGAATGTAAAATAGTACAGTTGCTGTGGAAAATAGTATATAGCAGATCCTCAAAAAATTAAAAATAGAATTATCATATCATCCAGTAATTCCAATTTTGGGTATATACCCAAAAGAATTAAAAGCAGGGTCTTGAAGATATATTTGTACTCCCATGTTCATTTCAGCATTATTCACAATAGCTAAAACCTGGAAGCAGCCCAAATGTACTTGGATTGATGAATGGATTAGCAAAGTGTGGTCTATACATACAAAGGTTCCAACACTTATATGGCCCCAATTCCATTTCTTTATTTACAAAAGCATGAGAACTTGATTCACAAATGATTCCACTGAGAGGTAACTGTTAGTTTATCTGAAAAGAGATGTTGTCACACGCTTTGAATATCAGGTGCAGGCCTTATGCACATATTCATGTAAACGTCTCAGAACCTTAGCTTTCCTCCAGTGAATACAAGGCCTTCTGCTTTCAGGGATGACTGAGGTGGTATCAGTTATCAGGTGGTTGCTCAGCACTGACTTCTCTACTAGACATTCTTGGGGGAGGCATATGATAAAAAGATCACACGATCTCTACATTCCTTGGAAATCTGAGAACAATAGTTTTCAAATTTTGACCACAACTTATAGTAAGAAAGGCATTTATCATAGACACTCGGAATACATTCTGCATCTATGCATGTGTGTGTGTGTGTGTGTGTGTGTGTGTGTGTGTATAAAATATCACTTCCTCAGGACACCTTCTTGACCTAGAAGACCAGATCAGGTCCCGCCATTAAACTCTCTGTGAGCACTCTGTTTTTCTCCTTTCCGGGACTTATTACAATAGGAATGAAATAATTATGTAATGGAGATGTTGAACCCATCCCTAGAGCTAGATTCTAAGGCTCCATGAGAGCAGGAAACTTTTTTTCTGTCCGATAGAACAGCAGTCTAGGGAAAGCTGATCTGGAGCAATGTGATGTATACAAGAGCTGTTTAATAAATACTCATGACCTGGTTAAATGGAAAAACACCTCAGAATGGAGCAGATCCCAGGGTTCTCTACTCATTTTGAGATCTCAAGGTAGAGCCGGAGTAAATGACCCAATGTGTCCGATGGCATGGCTTATAGAACAGCAGCATCAACATGGTGCTAGAGCCAAGACAATGGATATGGGAAAACAGAGGTGCGATCTGAGAGTGGATTATGCTATTAATAGGTATACCTTTTCTCCTTTTTTATTTTCTCAGAGCTTGTAAGTCTTTATGGTTGGTATCCACTAATATTTATTGCTTCTCTCTTTCTTCCTCTTATTTCTTCCTTTATTCTGTCATTACCAAGTTAACCTAGTCTTTTCATTTCCTTTTTAACAACATTATTGCCTGCAAAAATTCTAAAGCTTTTTTTTTAAAAACCTGGTGTTTTCTAGAAGGTTGAATAAAAATATACTATTGTTTTGCTGCTTAATTTCTTTATGCTGCCTTACTCTGTGGGGAAAAAAAAATTAGAAAATAATATATTTGTTTTAGAAAATAAGCTCAATGAAGATGGAAAACTTAGGAAAATTTTCTTGATTAACCACTGAGAGAAAGCACTTTCTACAGAATCACAGAAACATATGGACACACTAGGAATTGGTCATTTTTTAGTAAGATGGATTAAATTGCATGTTTATGTCTAGAATCAATTAATGGAAAACCTAGAACCGGATCCCATGTTGCTTTTGTCTACTGCCTCTTTCTCAATAGTAAACACCTTCAACCGAATGACAGATAATGATTGTCAGGAAAGGTTTACGTCATCATCCCCTCAAGTAGAGAGTTGATCCAAAGCAAAAGTCTCACTTGACATCAATGAGAAGGAATTTAGTTTTATTGCCTCTATGAATTGTCAGAGAAATGCACGGGGTATGCAATTTTGCTCATCGTGTTCTAGGAAAGCAAGGTATCCTCCGGCCACTTAGTAACAAAGGCCTGGGCCACTGTGGTACCTACAATTCTCATTTCTGTTAGTGTTCACATGTAACGTATAACAAAGTCAAGTTGTAAGTTGCTGATACACACCTCTCTTGTACCTTATAACTGCTGTCATTAGGGATTTATGGTTGTAGCCTTGCCCTGTAGACATGAATGTTTATCTGAGAAACAGCTCTCTAGCTTTACCAAGAGCCCTGTCTGGTTGCAGCCATCAACTGACTTCTCTTGCTTAACTCAACTTGAGGTCAGTGCCCTGTTCCTAACCAGCACCACCTGAAATCCAAAAAGTCAAACCCAATTTCATCTTCCCTGCCATTCCTCCTGTTCAAAACACAGACCATTGTGCAACATTAAAGCATGAATCCTGGAACTGTATTACTGTTGTGAAATAGGTGAATAGGTGGCCAGTATTACTATTCAGACTGTGCAGTGGAGAAATTTCATTCATAGCAAGGAGCAGAGTTGAGTTTCTATTTGGGGTTGCCTTTCAGTTCTCCTCCCCTTGAAGAGATCATGAAAAATGCTCATCTACTTTTCAAGTGTGATATTTACTTTCTTTTCCAAGAAGTTCTTTGGGTGAATACACAGAAATATTTTATAAAACCACAAAATAATAGAGAGTAAAATAAGCTTTGAAGTGAATTAAGCAAATAAGATATAAAAACTAAATGTCACATTTCTAGTCCCTGATTTCGGGAAAAATGAGAAAACTTTATTTAAACTCGGTTATCTTTTCTGGATGAGTTTTATTAATGTCAAAGATTATAACAAAATAACAAAAATGATTACCTGTACTTTTAAATTTCATATTTCTATCAATTATTATATGCAGATTTTAGTGTGTTCAGATAAACAGATTCAAGTAAAGTAAATGTAAAGATCTCATCAGAAAATGACCCTTAAAATTAGTTACTATTGCAAAAGTGCAAAATACGATGTAAATAGAAATGTTTCGCTTTCAGATAAACCACAAATTTTTGAACAGGATACATCTTTATTTTCTATAAGGAAAATAAACATGTTGAAGCAAAAGGAGTGTTAAATTTGGTCTGAGTTCTGATCTTTATTTTAACAAATGAGAACATTGTGTCTAAGTCATCCAGAATCTAGTTCCTAATTTATAAACTAAGGGCTGCGGCATAGATCAGGGGTCTCCAACTCCTGGGCCTTAGACCGGAACCGGTCCGTGGCCCGTTAGAAACAGGGCGGCACAGAAGATAATGAACAGAGAGGGAGCGAAGCCTCATCTGTATGTGCAGTGGCTCCCCAGAACTAGCATCACTGCCTCAGCTCCACCTCAGATCATCAGGCATTAGATTCTCATAGGAGCGCTGGTCTCTGGTGCCAAAAAAATGGGGACCGTGGCCTAGATTACCCTTAGTCTTTTCTGGTTTCAAAACCCTTTATTCTATACAATAGCTGAGAAAAAATTTATCTTAAAGACTAGAGACCTATAAAATAGGTTGGATTGTTACTTAAAATTGTCATAAACCTTGGGAAACATATAGCTACTAATAGATTTAACTTCTTACTCTTTATTTAACTCAAATTTAAGATATGAAAATAGAACACACACACAAAAATAAGGCTGTAACAACACAGGAAAAGAGGCATTGTGGAGATGAGGGTAAACATTCAGAAATATTGAAAGTTTTATATTGCCTCCATGCCTAAATTTTAAGTTAATGTTGACAGCCAATGGCTAAATGGTAAAATAAACGAGGTTATTGCCACTGTCAGTTTATAACACTTTTACCTGTTCTTGTGTCTTGCCTTTTTAAGATACAAATTAAAATTAAAAATAAAAACAAAAACAGAAGAGCTCAGAATTAAAAGGATTAGGATAAGATATATACTCTAGCAAACATTTCTTTTCATCAGTTACTTTGAAAAGTATGTTAGGAGTCAACAGTATCACCTGTTCCTGACACTCAGACCCCACGCCTTATAGTGAAATAAACAATTTAAACTCTGTCACAAATTGAAACTAGTTAAGGGAAAACAGAAACATGGCTCTAAGCTCCAAATTGTCTTTAATTGAGAATCATCTATATCCCTTATTAGGTGGTTATAAAAGTATTTAGCGTTGTGGATCTTTTTGGCTTCACAAAGCAATGCAATTTTACATTTACTTATACGATTGTTTGAGTTATGTCTAATTCCGTCTTCAGACTGAAAGCGTCATGAAAATAGAAATCATGACTGTTTTTGATCATCGTGTGACCTCCGGTACCTAGTGCAATGCTAGAAATGTAGTGGGGGTTCAGTAAAGTAGGTAGTGAATGATTGAACTCGTGGATAAATAAGTGAATTAGATATATAGTAGATCAATAGGTAATAAAGGATTGAATTCATGGAAGAATATATGAATAATATACATGGTTTCCTGACGGTCAAAGAAACTGCCAGAGCAGAAGAGGGGTTAGGGATGGTAGATTTTTAATTTTAGTTGAATTCATGCAAGGCAAAAGTGGCTTGCTATTTTTATTGTGTAGAATTCGCAAACTATTGGATAGTTACGAGACTTTTTCACGCTTAAAGGTAGGTCAAGGCTACAAGTGGTAGTTCCTGGACACTAAACCAAGTTGGTAACTTTTATTTTTTTGTCTTTGCTGCTTTTAATGACAGACAGACACATATACTAACACAGGTAAGACCCTTCCTGCAAGGGTATATGCATTTTTTTCTAGAGAAGGTCAAATTAAAATGAATTAACTTCCTGGTATGTTATCATCTGCCTTCCACTTTCCACAAGGATATATTCCACTTGCTTAGACTTTAGCAACTTTAAAATTTGCGATCTTAATGTCCTCTGAAATGTACAGATTTTATAGCTCAGATTTTAAGACATCATTACCTGACAGGGTAATGGCAGTTTTATCTGCACTGGTGACTGTATTTGCTGTGATACTTAAATAATAATCCAAATCCAATGATAATTTTTTGAGAGGATGTCAAGAAGGGAGAAAGAAAAGAACAAAAATACATAGCATTTAACTTGGTTTAAAAACAACACATTTCAGCTTCCCGTGGTTTCTCGTTTTATTGGGAAAAAATCCCTTAGCAATTCATCTTCCTTTGGGCACATGAATGACATTTTACTGTGATGTGATTATAAGAAACAAAATCCCTCAGAGATGCTGCCTTAAAATATTTCTCTTTATAATGTTCTGAGCTCGACAAACCTTAGTAGAAAACAGAATACTCTTAATTATGAATAAATTAACTAAATTAGTAACATGAGATGGATATGCAATTAAGGGATTGTTAATTGAAACTGGAAACACAGCTGTATACAGCTTAGAAATGAATCATACCAGTAATGACGCAGATGTTTATAAAATGTGATTATCTTTAGTGGAGACAGCACTGCATCTCCCAAGCCCATTCTTATATTGTGTCACTGAAATGGTTTTTAAACCCATGAACACCAGGAATCAGGATCTCAGGGATGGCAAATTAGGCTCCCTGGATATAGGAATTAGTGTTGTCTGAATGTCAGCAATTTGATTCACCAGCTTTCAAAGAATGTAGATATGGAGCCAAAAACAAACATCTGTTAGTTGAAGGGTCTTCAAAAAACAACCACCAAAAGTTGCTGGCAAACCAGTGCCTGCTTCAATCTGAGAAGACAGTAAAGTATCTGTAAGCAGTCCCACCCCTGTGGGGGAATGTGAGAAACGAATAGAGAATGCAGCCCCGGAGCGTAGTGTGGGAGACCTTATGCACAAATGGTAAATGCACCCTCTGCCGGCAGAGTCTCTACGACATCTTTTGCTATTTTCCAGGCAGTCGGCTCAGAACAAAAAAAAATTTTTTACAACTAAAGGAATCAGTGCGAAAATGCTGTCATTAAACTTGCTGTATGTTTAAGTGCACTAAAATTATCAGTGATTTTACAGTACTTTGGAAGCTTCCATTTTTTGCTTATCACACACAATTTTGCCCCATGTGCAATTCCCATCTGTCCCAGTGAAGAGAAATATCTCTGTAGATGTAGATGCATGGTCTTGGCACACACTTCTCTCGGACAAAGTGAAGGGGAGAGGGCCTGGATGCTATGTCCTAACCATAACTTAATGATTATGGAATGTGGGGTGCTCAGCAAAATAGACTACAATCTTTGAAATCCAGCTTCTCGGTCTCTGAACACAAGACTGTGGCATAAAAAGCAACAACCTTGCCAGGCTGGATGGGCCTACAGATGTGGCAGATATCAGTTTTGCTGTATGAAGTGCAAACTTGCCACTGTTAAGTTGTAGTAAAAAAAAAAAATGGTAATAAACAGCTTTAGATATTGACCAACAGGAAATATATTTGTCACCTTAGCTCAGCTCCTCTTTTAAAGTCATCAATTTTCATAACAAAAGCTAGTTTCTGAAAGGAAACAAACATAAAACAGGAGATAGTCTCCATTAGTCACTGCTTTCCACTATCAAAAGAATGCAGAAGACTTAGGAAAATTTCCTTATAATTCAGGAAAGACCTTTTATGCATTCTTTAATGAAGTCTTTGGATGACGTGAGACCCAAATAAACAACTCAGTTTTCCACTTTACATTGGCCATGGGCATAGGGGCCACAGCTGAATTTTGTGTTTGTTAAAACAAACAAAAACAAAACAAAAAACAAAAAACAAACGAACAAAAAAACCACGGGAATGAATGAGGACAAAAATGCAAACATATAAAAAGACACACCCTTATACATTTTCTTTCTCTGTTGGATACCAATAAATGTGGAATTTGTTAAATTTTGGTCACGAAGTCTTTCTATCCTATGTGTTAGTTTCTACAAGCACAGGCTTTGCCTATAACTTCAATATTGATTTGCTGTTATACAGGTTCCAACTTGTCTAAATTACATTACCTGAAGGAACAGCTTGGAATTCTACATACAGGTATAATACAAGCAAGATGACTACATGTATACAGTGAGCTTTGAAAGGGCACTTCCCCCCCAATATTCAGGGTCAAATTCTTCATGTGTTTATTAGTCTGAGGCAAATGGTGATGACAAAGCTAATAGCATATATTATTTACTAGTATTTGTATTAATATTTTCCCCCCTGAACCTGTTAATAATCACTAGTTTCAGAACCCATTTATGACATTCCCAGCTATTTGCCTACCTAATGTTATTCACTTCTTATTTTTTGATAAAGAATCTCAATTATACCATATGTTAGGCATCAATGGACCCAGTGCTGGGGGAAGAATGAAAATCTAGTCTAAACTAATCACAGTAATCCCATCCCTTGTAGCCAGTGACTGGTTTAAAGGGGTACAGTGACACTCAGTTCTGGCTGAGATAAAAGGAGGAATCTACTAGAGAGCTTCTGAGAAATTCTTCTCTCTCTCTCTCTCTCTCTCTCTCTCTCTCTCTCTCACACACACACACACACACACACACACACACACACACACACACCTCACACAAAGTTATCCTTGTATCTTATTTCCTTCTTGCCTTTGTTGTCTGAGGATATTGTTGTACGAAGATGTGTTGCTTGGTGCTGTGGGAAGCCATCTTAGGATCATGAGGCGAAAATCAAGAGAACCCTGGAAAAGCTGAACTTAATATAGTTTATTTGATGAATTAACCAGCCCCAGATCTGATGACTTTTGGACTTCCGTTTGTGTTAGCCCAGGGGTTCTTAACGTGTGGTTCCTGACCACAGCAGTATCAGCATCACCTAGGAACTTATTGGAAATGCAGAATCTCAACCTTACTTACTTTAGACCTACTGAATCAGAAACCCTGGGTGGAGCCCATTAGCCTGTACCTTAACAAGCCCTCCAGGTGATTCTGATGCATGCTAAAGTTTGGGAATCACTGTGTTAGATTATAGGATGTCTCTATTATTTAAAATAGCATTTTCAAAACTTGCTTGATTCAACTGGGGTTCACGTTAAACACATAGATTCCGAAACTTATTGAATCAGACTTGCCAAGGAATGAGCTTGAGAATTAATAATTTAATCAAGTACCCCTGGTGTTTCTTATGACCAGAAAAGTTTGGGAAAAACAAATATAAGGCCCTTTAAGTCAGACATTCTGTTATTGGCTGCTGAAATCATTCTAACTAACACACCGCCTGCAATCCCCGTGCTTCAAAATCACATAGGTAAATAGGCGCAAGCTCTTGCCTTGGCGAATATATTATGAAATCCTAGGTTGGAGAGCCTTTGACTTCAAGTGAGGTTTACATTTCTAAGATGGTGGTTTCTTAACTGTCAACTTGAATTCCTGATCTTTTATATTCAAAACCTGTTTACCCTAACTCCCCACCACAGCTCCAGTCTGAATTCCTAACCTCTTCTATATGCTTGACCCTTGCTATCTGGTGGCCCCATCAACCCCACTGGGATTTCAGAAACCCTCTCAAGTAATTACGGGAGTAATCGTGCATTCTTTAATTCTTAGACTATATTCTCAGAAGCCAGATTCCTATCTGCTGAACTTGAACCTACTGATGTCCATGAGAGTGGCACGAAAGCAGCAGCAATTAGTCTATTAAAAACTAAACATTTGTTTTCCAAGTCTGAAGAAAATATTTCTGCTCATCTAAAGGGAAATAATCTAGGACTCTAAAATATTTAACATTAAATGGTCTGAAATCATCAATGTCCTTTCAGGTTGAATGACTATTTTACATTAAAATCTTTCTAGTCCTTGTTTGCTCAGGCCAAAATAGCTAAAAAGGTAAAAATCATCTTAATGTAATAGAGTTTCTTTATCAGAGACACATGTAAAAAGTCAAAAGGAGATTTGAGGAAAATATTTAATTACGTCTCCTCTTCCCTAATTACGAGTACTTCATTTGCTTAGATATTACTTATTTTGCCTCTAGCTATCTTCCCTGCCATATACCCTGCACCTCATTCACTGCAGACTTCTAACTACCTTAGGTTATGTCAAATTTCCTCAGACCACTAAGCCTTTGTTTATACTGTCTCTTCTTCCTAAAATAAAATAAAATAAAATAAAATAAAATAAAATAAAAAACCCTTTTTCTCCAGCATTTGAAACCCTACTTATTGTCCAAGTCTAAGCTCAAATGTCATCTCAGGGGAAAAGTTATTGCTAACTGCTCTGCATGTTAATATCAGTTATTTTCCCCCTGAAATATCTAGTACAGCCCTTATGGTATTGTGTGTAGTTTGTGTATCAGTCATCCTTGAAGGGAGTTTGTGTCATTAACATCTTTGTCCCTACTGCCAAATAGAGTGTCTAGCATAATGTAGTCACTTAAAAGATACTGAACTGAATTTCAGGCAAAAGTGATCTCTGGACACAAGTATTAACCAAACAGTGACAATTTACTTGCTTGTTTTGCCAGTTTTATATGATTCATTGCAAGTGGAAGAGTAATGAATGATGTTTGATTTTTGCTGTGTGGTGTGGGCCCCAGCTTAAGCGTGAAAATTCAGATGAGTGTGACAAATTAGTAAGATGAGCAGAATATATCGTGGGAACTGAGAGAAGGCTCAAGCTGCAACCATTTCTGGAGTTACATATCTAGAAGTGTATTACAGTCATTTTGAAGAGACTGGTGGCTCTCCAGACATCTATTGCAGGGAAACCAAGGAGGTCTCTTAGGAGAAGGCCTAAGGAAAGAATATTATAAATTAGGTGCTTCACTCAATAGGAAAGCCTCAGTCAGCAAGAAGAGTGGTTTTGCGAACATTATGGTAGATTCATCCTCCGGTTCAGCCATGTCTAAGTTCTATGGCTGCAAATTAGAATGACCTGAAAGACCATGCACCAGATGGAATGTTTTCTGCTGCAGGTCATAGAAAACCCAGCATGAAATGGCTCGAACAGTCAAGGAGTGTGGAGGCAAGGCTGCTCCAGGACTGGGTGACTCAGAAACACAATGGCATCATTAGGACTCGGGTTCTTCCCATCTTTCAATTCTGCCATCCTTAGGTGAACTCATCACACACTCATCAAATGGCTACTCAAGTTCTGAATCATTCATTTGACAAATATTTACCAGGCTAGGAAACTGTCGTTAGGTGTTTCGGATACAGTAACAAAACAGACAAGATCCCTGGCTTCATGAAGCTTACTTTCTCATGGTGGGAGACAGACAATAAAAAAGCATATTAAATATGTTAATTCTGTAGTAGGTTATGAGTGTTATGGAAAGGAGAAAAAACAGACAAGCAGATCAGATGTTCTTATCGTTGCCACCCTATAACTTAGTGGCTTAAAACAAAAATTTATCACTATTGTTCCTGGTTCTGTGAGTTGACTCTGCTCAGCTGGGTGTCTTTCGTGTGTTTGCAGTCAGATGGCAGCTGGACCTGGAGGGCTCCGAAGGCTCGACTTGGATGGACGTTCCAGGTGGTATTTTGGCTCGTGTATCTGCTGTCTCGCATGGGATGGCTGCAACAGCTGGGGGCCGGCCAAACATTTCTCTTTTCATGCAGCTTCTCCACATGCTAGCTTAGAGTCCCTCACAGCATGATGACTTTCCAGTAGTCAGACTTCTTTCATAGCAGGTCACTTTCCCTACTGTTCCAAGTGATCAAGCTAAGATTCTGTGTGGGAGGAGACTACCCAAGGTGTCCTGGAGGCCTGATTCATGGTGGTGGTGGGGGACATCTTTGTAGAAGAACTGCCATAACTAGGTAAAGGGGGTTGAATTGAGATGCCAGAGAAGGGAGAGGTAGGGCAGATTGCTGTTTAAATAGGGTGGATAATTTTCAAGATTTCTTTAAAAAGTTGAGATTTGAGCAAGACTTGAAGAAAATGACAGTTACTCACACAGATATCTGAGGGAGGAGCATTCCTGGTAGAGGGAAGAAGTAGGCTCAGTGTCCAGGAGAAAAAGAATGTCAGTTTACCTCCCTGGGAAAGGAAAACCTTTCTCAAATGTTCCCCTCGAAGACTTCCCTCTGTATCCTACTGTCTGAGATTGCATGAAATGCCCATGTTCAATCCTTGGCAAGGAGACCATGACATCCAGCTCACCATGAAATAGCTCAGTACTGTCATGATTAATTCCCTAGGGCTGAGGCCTTCCTCAAGGCACATGGTGCCCTGATGGGAGGGTAGATCCTGAACAAGTCAAGTCTTCACCAGCCAGGGAAAAGGGTGTATGTGCAGAGAATAGAGGGAGTAGATTTGAGGGATCAGAAATAATAGTGTCTCCACTGTAAACTGGCGACTAAGCAACATGCCTTTGGTACGCCTGTGTAACAGAGGACAATTCACAACTCATCCCACTTTTCCAGAGATCCTGACAACCAGCAGAGAACTCTCATGCTTAATGTAGGAGCAGAAAAGGCTGGAAAAGAAGCTGCATTGACCAGGATCAGCATCCAATTTGCCCAGCAGGAAAGGGGCCACTACTAGTGGAGAAGGAGAGGGTTTAACAGAGTAACTCAGCAGACAGGTAGCATTCAGAAAGAGGAAAGGTGACTCTGAAAGGAAAATTCTTTGTATGGCACAGCAATATACTGAGATAAATGATGAATCATGGATTTAATTCACAGGCTAATTTTAGAATTTCCAAGTACAGTGACATGGCTGTAGCCCTATGGATAACTTTATTGCTCCTAAAGTTTAAGTGTCTAATGGGGAAGCTATGACTGAGAATTAAAGTTCCTGATTGTTTGTAGCAATTCAAAATCTTTTTATATTTCCTAAGTGTCACATATAGTAATCCACCCACATTTGCATTGTGTGTGTGTGTGTGTGTGTGTGTGTGTGTGTGTGTGTGTGTGTTACAAAAAGAAAGTACATTAAGAGGTAGTTCGGTAAATATTTATTGATAGGAACAGAAGTGAATGTTTAGAAAGACTAAGTCAAGATGAAATAAATGTAAACTCTAATTCAGAAAAAGGAATGCTAAAAGTGGGGAAAAAATCTGAAGTTCATGACTATGTTCTTATGTCTATTTTTTTTTCTGCCAGTATAGCAAGCTGTTGTTAGAAATTATTACATTAACCTGGAAATCTGCTCAATTTTAACAAAGGGATGCAGATATGCTGCATCAATTGCATATAAGACAAATTAGAACAATTTCATTGTAGTTCTAGAAGAGCAAGAGTTGCCCCATCTAATCTTTGAAAGTACCTTTTCCTTTCAGGATCAGAATAGTTATTTCCCCCTCTACACATCTGGAAAGAAATTCGGTTCAATCATATTCAACATATATTTAGTGGGAATGCACTAGATGTGTACAATAAAATCTCAACAGATTTTAGAAAAGAAGAAAGCCCTTCTTTTTACAACCCAACAGGGCAGAAAGGATTAAATTCTTCTGATAAAGGAAGGACAAATGTATTAGAATAGATACTGTATAATCAAGCTCAGAAAAGTGAAAAAGTTTAGAAAGGTTTCACAGAAATGAACTGCAGTTCTAATAATAAAACTTACACTTTTATAGCATTTCATAGCTTCTGAAGGGCTTTCAGTCTTTATCTTGTTGTTTTACATGGACCTTGCAACACTGGTGGGATTTGGGTAAGTAATTCCTTTTAAAAAATGTTTTAGAATATAGAAAATTTAGACTGAAGAATGCCTTTTTTAGAGTAAAACTGAAGGGTATATGAGAAGAATACAGAGCAAGTTTTTTGGTGTCAGTTCCATTATTAACTAGCTGTGTGAACTGTGGCATAGCATGTGCTGTCTTTGTAAAATCAAGGGTTGGACTTCTGGACTTTAAGCACGAAAATCCTCTGAATCGATGGGTGGTAACAACTTAAATAGGCCATCTTTCCTAAAATAAAACTTCTGCATAGTAGCTCATTGGTCATTAAATGATATGGCGCTAAAAACAATTAAATAGAACTTTTTAAAGAATGATTGCTGAAGTGTAAAGTTAAGAATATTTAAATATTTGGTAATTCAAAATAGACGTTTTTAAAATAAAACTTACACTTTTATAGCATTTCATAGCTTCTGAAGGGCTTTCAGTCTTTATCTTGTTGTTTTACATGGACCTTGCAACACATGGACCAGCAATGAAACACATTGACATATTCAGCTGTTTTAAAAGTAAATTTAGCAGATGTAACGTCGGCTAATTTATGCTTGGAGCGCCTTGTTACATAGTCTTGGCTTTAGGCCCTGACCAGGGTCCTTATATATTGACTAAGGTCTCAGTGTTAGCCAACTTGATTGCAAAGGCAAAGACCTAAAATACAAGTAGGCAAAAAGTATGATGGAAACAGTGCAAGGCAATTACTGCTATTGTGAGTAAAACAAGTATGTGCAATGCTGGTCAAATGAATAACAGCATCTCTGTTTCTGAAAGATTGCACATTATCAGCCGATTACCTGTTTACCTCCCACATTCTTGGCATATGATTGTCAAATCAAGAAGAAAAAAAAAAACAGTGCTTCAAAAGCTTTTTTGGGACTACTACTACCGAACAAGATGGAGTAATAAGGACCAATTTTATCCTTTATTTTGGAATAACCAAAACGGATAAAATCAGTGTACTGATAGAGCGTAAGGTAATGGACATCAGGCAAGGAAAGATAGTGACCCTTGAGAAATGGAAAACACATGAGACAAGGCTAGGATTGTCCTAGCTTGCTACTTTGAGTAAGTTTCCAATCCACAGCATAGAGAAGAATAACCCAGGAGGAACCTGGAAGACTCCCTGAGTAGAGATGAAACTAAGTCCGGGAAGAATAAAGTAGCTAGAGTTCATAGGACAGAAACCTAGAGAGGAGAGAGCTGCACAGAGACAGAATTCTGAAGATATATAGAGGGTCTCTGTCAAGTATTCAGCTGGCTACTGATTAGCACATGTGTGAGGAAACTCCTGAGGGCTTGGAAAGAATCACCAGGAAGGATTAGAGGTAACAGTCTCCAGAACTCATACACGGCAGGGAGCTGTGTCTATTCTCTACCAGTCATAATGGAAACATGACTCACAGGGCATTGGATAGAGTATGCAGTAGGGTCTTGCCTCAGTAGTGGGGAATAATTAGCCCTAGACTGAGTGTCAGTCTATTTTCATCCACATTAAAATATCTCCAAGGATCAAACAATAGCAAATAGTTGGGAAAAAGAGAAATAGAAATATATTATTGATGGAGGAGAGCACAGCCAATCAGGTGAAGCAGGGCAGGCAGAGAGAGCAGAGCTGTCTAGCAAGATAAGGGCCTCGACCCAGGGCCACCTCACAGCATGCTGTTTCATAATTGACCTATAACACCATTGAGCTGCTCCTCAGCCATGCTATTCCACAGCCAAGCTGTATCGCAATTGAGCTGTTTGCAATGAAAAAGGTTTCCTTCTTCACCACAAAAAAAAGAGAAATATATTATCAAAAGGTTTTATACCACATGTGAAGTTATCTAACAGTACTTGAAGGTACACTGTGATAACTTAAAGATGTGTACTATAAACCCTAAAGCAACCACTAACATTTTAACAAAGAGTTATAGCTAATATGCTAACACAAGAGACAGAATGGATTCATTAATTCCAATTAATCTAAATGAAGACAGAAAAAGAGGAACAAGCAAACAAAGAACAAAATGGAACAAAACAAAAACAATAGCCTGATGATAGGTTCACACCTAATCATATCAATAATCACATTAAATATAAATGGTCTAAATATCCCCAATGAAAAGAGATCGTCAGATTGGATTTTTAAAAAGCAAAATCCAATTATATGTTGCCTACAAAAATCGCACATTAAATATAAACATACAAATAGGGTAAAAGTAAAAAGATGAAAAAAGTTACATTATGCCAGCATTAATTCTAAGAAAGCTGAAATAGCTACATCATTAATCATTAGGGAAATGCAAATTAAAACCACAAGGAGATATCACTGTATACCTATTGAAGTGGCTAAAATTTAAAGACTGACCATATCAAATTTTAGATAGGACGCGAAGGAACTGGAGCTGTCATACACTGCTGATAGGGTTACGAAATGGTAAACTGCTTTGGAAAACAGCTTGGCAGTTTCTTAAGAAGTTAAACATATTCCTACTATATAGCTATCCCTGTCCTAGGCATTTACTCAAGAGAAATGAAAATATAAGTCCATTCAAAGACATGTACGTGAATGTTCATAGTAGCTTTATTTATAATAGCTCCAAACTGGAAACAACCCAAAAGTCCACTGAAAGGTGAAGAAATAAAACAAATTGGAGTATTTCTATATAATGGAATACTACTCAGCAATGAACAGAGATAAACTATTGATATGTGTAAGAACATGGATAAATCTCAAGATGATTATGCTGACTGAAAGAAATGAGACCAAAAAGGAGTGTATAATGTACATCCAATTTATATAAAACCAGGAAATGAAAATTCATCTACAGTTATAGAAAGTAGATTAGTGGTTGCTCGGAGGCAGTGGAGGGGTATGAGGATATTTTTGGGGGTATGGATATGTTCACTAGTTTGAATGTGGTAAAGATTTCTCAGATACACACACACACATATATCGAACTTATCAAATTGTACATTTTAAATATTCATGTGTTAATTATACCTCAAGAGAGTGCTTATAAAAAGGGGAAGGTACGAAAATACTAATTTGAAAAAAATATGTGCATCCCCATGTTCATTGCAACATTAACTACAATGGCCAAGATATAGAAACAACGTAAGTGTCCACCAATGGATGAATGGATAAAGAAAATGTGATACACAAACACAGGCATAATGAAATATTATTCAGCCATAAGAAGAACAAAACCTTGTCATTTGCAACAACATGGATGGACCTAGAGGGCATTATGCTGAATGAAATCAGATAGAGAAAGCAAATACCATATGATTTCACTTATATGTGGAATTAAAAACACCCCCCGCCCCGCCCCGCCCCGCCAAAAAAGCCCAAACAAAAAACCCGAGCTTAAAGATACAGAGAACAGACTGGTGGTTGCCAGAGGTGGGGGTGAAATGGATGAAGGGGGTCAAACGGTACATACTTTTAGTTATAAAAGAAGTCATGAGGATATAATGCACAGCATGGTGACTGTAATTAATAATACTGTATTGTATTTTTGAAAGTTGCTTAAAGAGTAGATCTTAAAAGTTCTCATCACGAGAAAAAAAACTGTAGGTAGGTATAGTGATGAATGTTAACTAGATGTTGTGGTGATCATTTCACAATATATACAAATATTGAACCATTACACCGTATATCTGAAATAAACATAATGTTATACATCAATTATAACTCAATCGAAAAGGAAGGAGGGAAATCTATTTTATCTCATTTTCCTCCAAAAGTAACATTAAGTATATTTCATGTTGCCAGAGCACACAGATCATTAATTGTTGATAAAGTCTTAGAATATGAGTAAACTATGTTCACCACAGAGTAAAGGATGCATATTAATTTTTTACTAGTTATTTTTCTTTTTTGGAACTTTTGGAAAATTATTTAAGCATGGGTTAACTTCGTTAATCCATAGATCAAGATATGACAATTGTTTCTTCAGAAATGATAGTTTTGTTTCCTAATTGTTTCCCTTATAGTATAACTTTCCACTTATTTTACAGTTTTCAATAACATTTTTTACTTAATTTCATACATTCAGAAATTCAAGAAATATTTCTGAATGCCTACTATGTAAAAGATACTGCCAAGTATTCAGGGCTTCTGCCCTCATGGAGCTGACATTCAGGTTGAGGAGACAGACTTTTCATAAATAAGCTAACAAACACATAGCTAGAGATTTTCCTAGGTGCCATGAAGAAAGCAAACAGGATGCTGTCCATGATAGAGAATGATCGAAGATCTTCCTTTGATGTTACTTAATTATATGTTAACTCCGCAGTCCATTACCACAAATGATTTCTACTTACTAAATTTACATACTGGAATATTACTACTCTAGTTTGTTAGTCCCAAGCTTCAGGCCATTTAAAATAAAAGCTATAGATGTATGGAAAAGTCACTTAATTGACTTATCTCCATCCTTTTAAGTTTTGGCTGGAAGGCCACTTTCTCTGGGAAGCCTTTCTGATCAGCCTTCTCTGTTTCTCACCTTCACCGCAACATGTACACGCACGTGCGCACACACACACAGGTCCTTGCTATATGCCCTGCATTTTCTTTTATTACATGTAACACAATTTGTACTTATTATATGAGGGAGTTTTAAAACTAAGTGTCTGTCTTAAGAAACTATAACCTCCATCAGGGCAGAGACTGTGTCTGGTCTTTCTGTGACTGCACCCCTAGTATCTAACAGAGTCTGGCAGATGGTAGGTACTAGAAAAATATTTATTGAATGAAGGACTAGTTTTGCTCATTTCAGGAAGAGTTTAATGATTAAACTTTCCTGGTCCCACAGATGAGATTCTCCTTTTTAATCTGCGAATGATTCAGGTTCTGGGTTAAACAGGCTATTCCTGAGATTGTGGTCTGAGATTCATATAATCATCCTACCTCAAATCTGCATTTCCTAAACTCTTGATGCAGGTGATTCCTGACAGATTAATAAATGTGAAGAAGAAGTTACACTTTTTGTTTAAAGGGCTGGATTGTAAATTAAGAGGAAATATTGTAATGTCGATCTAACTATATTAGAGAGGTGTTATTGTGTAGTTAGTACTTCTGACAGGTTCCCTAGCCAAACTGCCTGGGTTCAAATCCTGACTCTAACTTACCAGCTATGTGACCTCAGGCAAGCCACCTAACCTCTTTGCTCCTCATTTACTCATTTGTAAAAAGAGGATAAAAATCTTATCTACCTCATTGGGTGATTGTGAGTCTTAAAAGTGTTAGTAGATGTAAAAGTGCTTAGAATAATGAATGGCATACAGTAAGTGCTAGTTAAGTGCTCCTTCTTCATTTCAGTAATGTATAATACTCAATAAAATCAATTCTTCTCAAATCTATTGTGCAACTGCCTTGGCCCAATAAAGTATGGCCCTGCGTAAAGCAACTTTATTTCTAATGTTATAATCATTTTCTAATTTATTATATTTTCCAACCACATATCATCTGCCTTTGGAATTAATACATAAATTGAGGGGAGAATTTAGATCATAATGATAATTATTTTAAAGACATTATAGAATTTATAAGAATAAAGAAATATTAAGATAAACTGTACTAATTTAAAATTCACTGTGGTACTGACCTTTAAAAATGTCATTTCTGAATTTCATAAGCTAGTTTCCAGTCTTACTTACAGAGTTGGCTTTAACATTCAGCTTTTCATATGGTCTGAAAAGGGGTTATTTCTAGAGGATTGTGCAGGGAAGGCAGGGTGGGGGGAGGGCAGGGTTGGGGAGAGGAAGGTCTTCCTGGGGAAAATGTGAGAACAGCAGCTCTTTGAATGCTGTGTATGACGTAGCATGGGAAATGTGAACAGCTGCTAGTGGAGTGTTTCACACGCAGCAGGACAGTGGGAAAAGCAAAGAAGAAAACAAAGCAGGGCAAACAAATGCAGAAGAAAGGGTGGGGCGGGGTCAGGCTGCAGCGAAGGAGAGAGGTCAGACTGGAGAGAAGAGGATACTTAAAAGAATAAAGTAGTGAGAAATTTGAAGAAAGGGCAAATGTCAGGTGCGGAATAAGGAAGAAGGAAAAGAAAAAATAACCATATGGCATTTTAAATACTCATAATAAAATAAATTAGAGATATCAAGAAACTAAAAGAAATACATACATATGTAAAATTGCTGTTTAAACAACACATTTAACAGGAACACATTACATTTTTAAAATCAACAATCACAAGGTAAAGGGGGTCAAATATATGGTGATGGAAGAAGACTAGACTTTGGGTGGTGAACACACAATGCAGTATGCAGATGATGTGTTATAGAATCATACACTCAAACTTATATAGTTATTAACCACTGTGACCCCAATAAATCTAGTAAAAAATAAAAACAATAATAAAACATTTATATGGATTACCATAGTAGCTAGCTTCAGAACTAGCAAAAATAGTTCCCTATTAAAACAAATCAGAAATTAAGCAGTGCATAAAGATCAATCAGGTCACCTAACACTTCATAATGACTTTCCTTCGCTTTATAAAATCTCTGAAAAAAATTAATATGCCTTTCATTCTCTTCAACTAATAAATATTTCTTTGACTCTGACTAGCTTCATTCTCATTTTGTACCTCATATATTTTTTCTGGTCACACTCCCTACATCATTAATTTTTCTCCCTATAGTCCCACACATTCTGATGCCTCTTTTAAAAAGCAGAGAATGTCCTTGAAAACTAGACTATTCTTTAGTGTGAGGAGGACAGACTCTGGAACATTTGGAACAAGTTACTTTCAAGGTTACCTAGGCAATTTCAGTATCGTTCCTTTTGAATAAAGTGCAATTAGCTGTAAAAATACTGGAAACCACACTGACTGAGGAAAATGTCCCTAAGCTTGACAGGATACTATGAACTCCATGTGTTTTAAGGGCTGTAACTATCCTGGGAATTTAGATTTACATGTTCCTTCAAATCTTTAAAGGGCCCTGTTCACTTTCTTTTTATTTTTAAACAGAGTCGAGGTTAAGCATAAATGATTGTTCTCTCCTTACTGAAAAGATGTTTTCCTAGAACTTAATTGTCCTTTCTTCACGGGTCATTCTATTCCTAATACCAACAAATCCTTCTGTGACCTAACCTTTTCTAAAACAAACACATTCTCCTTTCCTCTTTGTTCTTTTTCATTTCCCTTTCCTTCGGCTTTTTAAAAACTCCTACCAGTGGGGACATCAAACTAGATGTTATAGCTGAAATTTTTTATATGCACTACCTATAGTTTAGAATGTGTTAGAGTAATTTTTCTTACATTACCACAATAGTTTTGGATAGTGGCTTCCAATTTTTTCAAGCCTGTGGATCTCTCCTTAACATTCCAAGAGTTAGAGGATCCCTACATGACAGAAGTACTACTTAATACCTGCTAATTGAGAAAAAGTGACTGGCTGATAAAAATCAGCATGAGTTTAGTAATACAACTGCATTTATTTGTTTCTGAAAAAAATAGTGGTATATGGGCAAGACAGTTTTGTATTTATGTTACAGACAGTTCCTGATGCAAAAACATTTTTGTAGACCTCCATATAAAACTCTATGATCAAAATTTGGGAACTAATTTTTATATGTGGTCACAGATCAACAGCATCTCCTGCGACCTTGACAGAAATGCAGAATCACAGGCTTCATTTAATACCTACTGAATCTTGGGGGATGTTTTAAACAAGCTCTGCATCTGAAGTTCATCCATACTAGGTTTTGAGAACTATGTTCTAGACCAGTACTATCCAACTGAAATATAATGCAAACTGCATATGTCATTAAAATTTTTCTAGTAGACACATTAAAAAAGTAAAGAGAAATAGACACTGTCAGTTGTTTTACTTGAAGTGACAGGCTCACTTTTTTCATTTTCAAAAAAGGTATCCAAGTTCAGAAGATCATAAATAAGAAATGGGTAAAATTAATTCTAATGACATATTTTACTTAAGCAAATATATAAAAATACATATTATCACTTCAACAGATAATCAATATAAAAGTATCAATGAGATATTTTATGTTCTTTTTTTTGTATGAAGTCCTTGAAACCTGATATGTATATTATACTTATAATGCATCTCAATTTGGAATGGCTACATTCAAGTGTTCAGAATCCATATGTAGCTACCATACTGGACAGCATGATTCTAGATCAGGTGACTTGAAATATAGTAAATATAAATCTGTATTTACATTGTTTATTATATTTATCTATATTAACATTTACCGATTTATATTTATAAATCCACATAGCAGCAAGTTGTGTTACTAGGAATCTACTAAAAGTTTTCCTTCACCCTCCTTTTTCTGCCTCTAAGACAACTTAAGTGCTTGGGTCTACATGTTCCCTTAGCACTGTAACACTCCTCTAATACAGAACTGTCTGCACGGCATTATACTTATTTTTCACATTCTGACTTGAAATTTCCCAAAGTGTCTTATAGAAGTTGTATATATATCTAATCTTTTAAGTCTGGCTGTACCCGGCAAGTCCTTCCTGTAGGACATCAGTTCTCAAAGTGTGGTCCCCAGATCGGCAGCATCACCCTCACTTGGGAATCTCTTAGAAACGCAGAATCTCAGGCCTCATCCCTGACCTCCTGAGTCAGAACTTCTGACAGTGAAGCCCAGTGTTCTGTGTTTTAATAAGTTTTCCAGGTGATGCTGATGCTCACTAACATTTGGGAACCACTGATGTAGGAAAACAAATTTCCTTTGAGAATGGCCTCAGACTCATCATTTTATTCTGAGTTCCGTGGTCAAACCACAAGTAGACTCAGTTTTGGTCTTGTTAAGGGAAAAGTCAAAGAACAACATGCTAAGCGAACCAACCCTTAGCAAAACTGAAATGAAGGAAATTGAATGTCCTCTCCTTACCCTCAGTTAATAATAGGTCCACATTATTTATATGAGAAGATAGTACAGCTCACCTAGGCTCCCTGCCTAGAAGGGACCTCATAATGCAAAATGATTAGCACAAGATCCTTAGGGGGAAAAAAGGAAGAGTGAGGAAAATGATCAGACTCCATCAACACAATTAAAGGGATCAAATCCTGCACTCAGTGATGATGAGAACAAACATGTATACATATGCCTGTTTCATAAACCTATCTCATCAAAGTAAGGAACAGAAGCTGCTCTGTTGGAATTTTAATTTTTTTTAAAATTAAAAATCTTGTTTAGTTTTTTAAAAATGAAGCCATGCAAATATTTCTATTGGTCAGATAAATATGATCCCATGTCCTTCCACGGCTCTTTCTAAATCTGATTATGTAGACCAAATTCCCCAATTTAGAAATTATTGAAGAATTTGTAAACCAGAGATCTGAAAAGGTACTGTTTTTATAGTGTTAGTGTTATGAAAGCATTTTTTGTTTGTTTGTTTATAACATGGAGAAAGGGAGAGAGGGTGCTCCATTATGGAACTAATAAAAGAAAATCCACCTGTAAAATTTTGCTTAAAATAGCATCAGCAGTAAAGAGAGTTTTGGTCGGTATGCCCCTGGATCAGATACAATGATTATAATGTCTGCTTGCTATACAGTAGATGCTCAATCGCCGCTGGTTGAACGAAACAAGAAGGAAATAATAAAAGAAGGAATAGAGCATACAAAAGAAGAGGGTCTAGATCCCTGTGACAGAAAGTTACCACAAAGATGTGAAGATGGAGTATACAACTGTCTGCATGACTTTGGAAGTATCTTAGGAAACCTTTAAAAACATACATAATTCGTGATACTGTTCTTAAACATATTTAAAGAATTTCATACCTGCAAATGTCTTCATATTCAATATTTATCAAGTGATTACATTCCATATGTCTTATAGTCAATCAAGCATGTACTCTTTATTATTAAAGTGTAATTGCAGCTTCTGTTGCTATTTGTGGGTTTACTTCTGATACAAAGAAATGAGAACATTCCCTAGCAGTACTTTCCTATAGCAGAACTTTCTCTATAGTACTTGTGCTTGGTGAATAAGGAGCATGACTATGCCACTAAATGTGTGCATTGCTTCAAAATTTGAAAGTTTTATCATTAGTTTAAATTTCTTCCATTTGGTTTTGATACTCGTTTCTACTGGATCAAATATTAGTACTGGTTCTATTTTAAGAGCTAATTCATTCAAATTACTTTTGGTTGATTTTAGTACAATTGCTGAGTTCTAGAGACAAAGCAGAAGAATATAATGCTTTATAATTTTATATTTGAAACTACAGGTGTGATTTTAAGGGGTACACTGAACTGGGCTCATTATACATTGGTTTGTAAGAGATTTCAAAGTTAATACCCCTGAGGATCACTTATTTTTTAAAACATTTTATTTTGAAATTTTATTTATTTTATTTTGTTTTTTATCTTTATTAAATTTATTGGGGTGACACTGGTTAATAAAATTATATAGGTTTCAAGTGTACAATTTGATAATACATCATCTGTACATTGCATTGTGCATTCACTACCCAAAGTCAAATCTCCTTCTAAGGGGAAGCATGAAAAAGTAAAGTATTTCATACCTGTGTTGCCCAAAGTAACTTTAAAATATGACTTTGTTAAGTCCAAACTTAATGGGACTTTGAGAAGAAGAAACAAAAAGAGCATGGAAGTTGCAGTTTAGAAGATCTGATTCAGGTCTTAACTGATACTTATAAGCTATGGGACTGTGATTGTGTTGCATTTAATGTTTCTAAGTCTCGGTTTTCTTACTTGTCTATGGGAATAGCGATAATATGTAATCATAACACAGAATTATAATGTTATCAGGATTAAACGAGATAATGTACATGAAAATTCTTTGTAACTACAAGGAATGATGGTTTCCTATGCCACAAACACATTGTCAAGTGGTTTGATAGAAACATCCATACCAATGTGTCCAATCTGAGGGAGAAAATATGATTTTATTTCCACGGAGGGTTTCAAACACAAACCAATGTCTCTATACTTCTACTTGTGGATTAAAAATAAATATAGAACTCTCCATATACTCTATTTCTAGGTACAGAGAAATTGTAACTCAGCTATTGATATTCATATCTACATGGTTCGTCTGTTTCTATCATTTTGACTTATCACATACGACTGAAAGAAAACGGCATGGCTTTCTTTTAAAATAAAAATTAATGGATTATGTAACTAAACCAAGGATATTCTGATAGTGGACACAGCCTGGTAGTATGTAACTCTAGTTCTTCTACTACGCTACTTTGTCCAAAGACTTTTTTTAGACTCTTTTTTAAGACTCTTTTTCTAGGTTTTTTAAGACTCTTTTTCTAGGTTTATATCTGCCTTCCCACTACTCTAACTCTCTATTTCTTGATTTTCTTTGTTTTAGCAGACATAAAAGCAAAGATGGACTTGTACTTATTTTTTATTATGATTTTTGTAACTGACAGCACTATAAGTGACTAAACTCTCTATTTTATAGAAATATGATGTCCTAATGATGGTAGGCTCACACTTCCCTCCCTAGAAACTGGGTAATGTTTTAGTCTCACATTCTTCTAAATGTAAAATGTTCTCGACAGGACATGAGTTATTCTTTCAGTAATGGGGATAAAGTTTGATGTGAACTTCATTTCTTGCTTTGTTCACTTTCTGAACAGGACTCCATTTATAATGCAGCAGAATGGTTAGAATTATGGTCAAAGAAAATAATGGAATCAACTTGACTCAGTTATGTGCAAACCAAAACCTTGGATTTATCAGCTTTCTGATAAAAATACTTTTTAAGCCTATCCTTAAGGTCATGTTCAAAAATAGCAACATGTGAAATTTGCCACAAGAGCATATAACACAAACTAATTGAACCATTTAATATGAAAAGACTGGGTATATGTGGGTTTGGGATGAGGGGTTTAAAAGCTATAATTATAGAAGAAAGAACATAATTCCAACAAACTACATCTGTATTATGAATAGAGGGAGCAACTCCATTGATTCTAAACTAAATTTTGTCATATCTGTATCTCCTCCCACCCCCGATATCCAGATACATAATCATAGGATTGAACTAGATGTGACCTTAGAGAAAACGAACTCTCATTTTACAAATGAAAGGATTGAAGCTGAGAGGTTAAATGGCTTTCCCAAGATAATATGGTCGAATAACAGCTGAGCTTCAATTTGAGGTTAGGCCTTTTTACTATATCACGGTGCTCTTTTTACTATATCACGCTGTCTCCTTTCATGTACTTCCTTATATTTATATCCAATTCCTCATTTATTTTAAAGATTGGATAAAAATTAAGCTATTAATATTTTCTCATGCTTTATATCTAAATAAATAGTGTAAGCTATAATGGATCACTTAGCACTGATTTTTAAAAAACTTTTCCTATCGGTTATTATCTTTTGACCTTGTTTGTAAATTTACATGCCATCACAAATCTTGTACACTCTGAAATCAAATGTGGCATTTAGCTCTCTAAAAGAAATATTAAGATATAGTTCAAGAATACTTGAATGAAACAAATGTGGTCATCGGTTTTCCTTGGACATTTATTACTTTCCTTATTTATGCTTAAAATGAAAAACATACTAAGGATGAAACTGATAAGATTTTAATACTACTTAACCACTACAGAGTAAGTAGATCTAGGAATGTATCGCTTAACTATATTGCCTTGCTTTAGTCAATGCCACTTATAACATTCTATCATATAAATATTTCAAGACCATCCATCACAACAAAAATTAAATTATACGAGATCTCAAGAGGTCTTGAATTTGGAACTTGTTTTTATTAAAGATCTAGCAATTCTTTAACAGAACTTTCAATCACACTCCTAAATGGGCTGTCAATTGGAAAAGTAATCTGGTTTATCATTTTTTTCTTATTAAAACATTGAAGGAAAATATTTTTAAACCCAGTTTCTTCTCTGTCCTCAGCAGCATACATTATGCATCCTATGAAATTGGAAAAGGAGAGAAAACAATTCTCTCATTCTGTGGTTGAACCAATTTTAGAGTCTGGGGGTGTAGAACACGGTGTCCTTCACATAGGGAACATATAGACATACTTCCTCTACGATTACATTTTCTGAGTTCTTATTAGAAGCTACTATTACCTTACTAGAAGGTACTACACAAATATCTCTATATGAATTACTTTATTTAACATTACAACATGTTAGAGATGTGGAAACTAGCAATCAGAAAGGTCAAGTGACTTCAAGATCACTCAGTAAGTCTGATTCCAAAATCTGTATGCTATAATAGTAATAATTATAACTGCAATAGCACCAAGAGCTAGAATTTATAGTGTTACCGTGGGGCTAGTACTGTTCCAGTACTTTCCATGTATTTTGAATTACTTGTCCTAATAGTAAACCAATGTTCTAGAACTTTTAATAACCCCATTTTCTTCAGATGAAAGATTGAGTCAGAGTTTAAATAACCTTGAGCACACAAATTCCCTATATTTATTATACAAACCTATGAAAAACTTCCATGTGTAAGTCTGTAATAGGATGTTCTTTAAAAGATTTTAGAATGTCTTACCTTTGACTTTTTTTTTTAATAAGAGAAGGGAAAGATATTTTAAGAATCCAAACAATGATACTACAAGATAAGTGCATGCCAGTAATTTAGTTTTTCTATCATGATTCAGCATTATCTTTCATGTGTATTGCAAGATATAGTAAAGCCTAACTTGAAGCCATTTACGAAAGTTAATATTAATAGGTTTGAAAACACTTATATGGGGACTTATCAACATATTAAATATCCTGCACTCACAAAATATTATCGTGAATATCACATGAAGAAATTACTCTTATTGTTTCTCATAAACAAGCCTTATTTGTATATCTTCTTATTGTAATGAGGAACTACAATGATCATAATGTACCTACCTGCAGAAGCTTCCATCTGGTGTTCAGGTCTTCCTGAGTGTTGAGGTTATATGGTGACAGCTGAATGCCCAGTGTGGTGAGTTGGCGAGCAACGTCGTTGACGTGGCTTACATTCTCTTTAAGAGGTGCAATTTCTCCTCTAAGTGCCTGTGTGAAATAGTCAAGGGTAAATTTGAAGATGAGAACATTTAAGGCAAAAAAATAGACACAAGGGAATTACTAGTTATCTTATTCTGTTTGGGTTGCAATGTCAGTGACATCTGCTCTATGACAGTAGTAGCATGACAAGGAACATTTGTTAATACGATAATAATAATAACTAATATTTATTGAGCACTTCTTAGGTGCCTAATCCTGTGATGTGCTGTCTATACATAATCCGATATTATTCCTACACAATAACCTTATGAGGTCAATAGTTGGAGAATTCTCATTTTTCACATCAGAAAAACTTGCAGAGGTTAAATTAAACCTTGCCCAAGTTCCCATGGGTCAAAACTGAGGAACCTGGGACACATAGCCAGGTTTGTCTGCCTCCAGAATGCATATTCTTAACTATTATATACCTCTCACAAGATATTCTGGATTGGCAAAGTAACAGGAAAAATATAGTGCAGCTAGATTCTAAATTCTACTCATCTCACAACCAGAAATAGATTTTTTTAACAATAAAAAAATAAGCTCAGTCATAAAATATTACATTCATACATGGCACGAACAACACAATAGATTCATTTAGAGATTAGGGTACTGTGTCAAGTTCTAAGGATGACTTCCTGGTCTGGTATTTTAGTCCTTGTAGCAGTGACTTAAAAAGGCTCCCATGGGGCTTCTCAGCTGTCTCTAAAGCACTAGATTGGGATTTTCTGATGCAATACATCATGACAATCTGTTGAGCAGAAACCTATGCAGATATGGGGAGGATATTACCATGCATCATATCTACCCTATTGAGATGACATTTATGGATCTTTAACATGATGCATGATGTCCAAATGTTCCAATGAGCAATTTCTAAGGGCCAAATTCTCTCACTTAGGAGAACAGTTTGTGTAATATAATGTCTGTGCACAAGGACAGCATCATTTACTTGGCTGTATATGCTGTTTTGACTTGCTTGATCTGGGCAGGTGTTATTTCTCTGGTTCACTATTTTGATTAAAAAATCATTGTTTACATTGACCTCATCTATAACCCTCTGATTCCCTTCAACTCCAAATGGAAGGAGCCAGTATGTACATTCTAAATAAGAATAGCATTATCCTCTCAAATCAACCTGAATATCTCACCACTAAAACATGGTATTATCTGGAGTATACGACTCATATATAGTTCTCAGATAACACAAGACATTGTGATAATCACTCTGCTGAACTCAAAGGTTTTTTTTTTTTTTAAAGTGGTTATTAAAAATACTGAAGAATCATGGGGATTCTTTTGGGAGCAATAAAAATAGTCTGGAATTAGACAGTTGTAATGATGGCACAACCTTGTGAATATAACAAACACTGCTGAATTGTATACTTTAAAAGTGTGAATGTTATGGTATCTGAATCATATAACCATAAAAATAAAAACAAAGAAAAACAAAAGAAACTCTCCTGACTGACCACACACATGCAAAAATGCATATCTGATGTATTGAGCTTTATTCAGTTTTATGTCAATGGAATGTCATAGGAATCAATCTGAAACTAAAAGTTTTTATAGGGATTGATAGTAAATATTATCATTTCATTTTCTTGTAAGTAAATATATGAATTAAAAGGATCAGAATAAGTGCCCGTGGAGAGAGGTGGTTAAAATCCATATGTGTGAATTCATATTTCTAAAAGGAAATGATCCATATAACTTTGTTTTGCATAACAGAAAGGTTAGCAAACAAATTTCTGAAATTACAATGGGGAAACCTAGACAAGGACAATAATTACAAAATAGAATCATTCTCTTCTGGATAATAACATGTTTTTAGTAACCACAGGCAAATATCATGAGTGTGAATTATAAGCAGGAAATCATTGCAAATATGTCAGGATATTCAGGCATCTGATAATATTGCAGGTTGACCCTGTATGCTTATCATCTGCCTTCACTAGTATGGCTGTCAGCCATTAAGTTGAGTATCCATCTCAGTTAAGTCATATCTAGATTTCAGCTCTCTTTGGATTACATAATTTACATATTCGAATGTCTCTTATTAGAATATTTTGATTTTCACTTCTTTCTCCAAAGTTCTGGACACAGTTTTCAATCCTACATCAATGGTTTTGAGGATGAAAGGGATTAAAAAATAAGTTTCAGTACAAATAATCACAACACTCATTCTCCCTTCCTCTCTCATCTGTCTATCTGTCTGTCTCTCTCCCCTCCCTCCAATGTCATGGGATCTTGTGGCTTACCCCTCCACTCATATCTAGCAATTACAGTATAAGTTCTCTTAACTGACCTTGACTTAAGACTCACCAGATTAGACAGAGTCTTCATTCTGTGAAACACTGACTGGGGCCTCTAACAGCCTCTAAATAAAATGTTAGAGGTATCTGTCAGTATGCATAGCCTTCAGTTCTCATTAGCTGAGTTGTCAGTTATGTGTATGTCGCAACTGTCAGTTGTGTTCTCAAACCTGTTTTTGCCAATTAGTAATGCAAGTAAATAATTTAATGAAAGATTTCCCTAATCAAAGAAATATAAGTCTAAAAAATAAGTTATAATTTCTATGAAAACCAAGTTAAATACTCTGGAAAGTTGTTTAGAAAAATAAAAAGAAGTATTGTTGAATTAGATGCGGACAAGACAACCATAAAAGTTGGAAAAACAATTCAAAAAATTTAGAAGGATTCTGTATTCAGAATGTTTCTCATGTTTGCTGATGAATTCTGTCTACCTTAAAGAAACTGGAAATCAAAAAGTTTGCACTATCAGTGTGATTTATGGAGAACTCTAATCAGTGAATCTACGCTCAAAGAAAAAACCTTCATACAACATTAAAATATTCATGACTATTTTAAGAATAAAATGTTTAAGACATATATATTTTTTTATAATTTGCTGATTTAACTAACTTTTTCAATTAATGGTCGAACTCTAGGTGCTGATTGAATTGGAATAAAGAGCATCTATTATAAAATTTTATTACTACTATTTTACTGCTATTGCTACTGCTACTAGTATTATTTTCAATTAAGGATTAAAAAAAGTCATATGTCCAGTTGAATTTGAATGCCTAAATTTCTGTTAATATAAATGGAGCTTTATGGGGAGGTCAGTCGGTAAAGAGATAATTTCGTCTACTGAAGTTTCAGTTGGGGAGATATTGTGATGGCCCTGAGCAGACTGAAGAACTTTAGCCAGTGATAAATCCTTGTGAGGGCACTAGCACATGAGGATGGAGGAAAGGAGATAATTGATAGTAGAAGAAATGAAGAGAAAGAGGAGGCAGGAGAGTGTTCAAGTCAGTCATCACTTTGGCATTTGACCTAGGTTCTAGTGGCAGCTCCATACTACCTGAGGGTAACTTACTCACTGTCAATGCCTAGAAGTGTACAAGAAGTATAGCTCCCTAAACATGGGATTATAGATCATACTATGTAAAGAGTGAGTACAGGTACTATGTCATTTAAGCAGATGTAACATTGGGTTTGACTATATTTCAAATATTAGAGCTTTAATAGTGTACACATAAATTTATGTTTAAATTATTAAACACTAAACATAAAATGTAAAAATGGACAGTTAACTCTGAACAATATGATGTGCTATTTAAAGACTTCCAGAATTTCATTAGATTTTATTCCAGTTTGAAAGCAGTGAGAAAACATTGAAGGGAGCCATTATGCTGTGGGTTTTCTTTCAATCACTTAAACATCTGGAATATGTTCTCCATGAAAGAGCAAACCAAGTTTAATTTTATTATGACTAGTTTCACGCAGGCAGAATTTTCACTTCATTAAATGTTGTCTGATTGTAGATATAAAAGTACTGATTTAGAATGATATATTAGTCCGATATGTCAAGTTTTTCTTTTTATGAAATTAAATTGCCTGTCAGATCTTTGCTTATCCTTATGTAGTTAAAGATTTGTTCAAATATAGATTTAGAATTTTAGTTATCATCCACCTTATAACAAATGAAAGGGATTGTCTATTAACAAGGGAACATTATTTTTAAGGGAGCAGTTTTAACTTGATAGTCAAGGGACAATTCCACAAGGCGCAGAAGGTCAACTGGGAGGATTGGAAAAAGTTGATCAACTTCTACTTTGAGGGCCTCCAATTCCTCTATGGAACTATGAAGCAACAGACCTGGCATAGAACTGGCACACAACAAATATTCACTGAATGTAAACAGGGATTGAGGGTAAGTGGGAACTTTTGAATTAGTTATGATAGAGGCTATGAGAAGGAGTCCACCTAAGAAACTCACGAGGTTGCCAGACAGTATTGAGGACCCTTATGAGGTCTGAGGACCCCCATTTTCTAGCAGAACCAATCTGCCCAATTTTCTCTTTCTCCAACAGTGTTCCATGCACCCATGGAGAAAACAGTTGATCTATGTTTGGGATTTTGTCAGGTGGTTGTGGCACAAACACTTAGGAACAAGGGAGTTGAAAGTTTAGCTGGAACGTGACTGAAAAACAGATTGTGGAATCTAAACTGGATTAGGAAGAAAGTGAAGCAACATAAGATTTGTATACAGAGAGACAGTAAGGGGAGTCAGTGGTGGAGGTCCCAGACAATCCGAGAGAGACCACAGCAGGAGTAGCTGCACAGGCAAGCAAGAGGGAGAGGAGATGCTGGGATTCTTGAATTAGCTCTGCCATTTATGAGTTTATTTATAAATTGTGTGATGTGATATATATTTATATAGATATATGTAGGGATATGTAGATATCGCATATGTAGTGTTTTATTTATATATTAATGGTGCTCTTGAAAGTCTGAAAAACTCCCCTTCTTGGAATATTAAACATTGTTCCTGAAACCTCAACCTGTTAATTCAGAGGTCCTATCTCACTTACCAAAAATTCAAAATTAGTAGGGTCTCATGATAGAATGTCGTTCCAAGGCTATATACACTGTGCAAAGAAATTACCATTATGGATACTACTTAAAAAGTGGAGTGACTAACTGCATTTCTCTCTACAATGAAATCTTATTGAATGTTTGCAAACCAAAGCTACTGAAAAATAGCCTAACAAAGGAGGTGTTAGGAAAAGTCTCCAGATTCTTCATGCTAGGTTAGTAGTGGGAAACTGAAGAGGGAGGAAATGGAAATCACATGGCTCAGGGAAGGCCTCACAGAGCCCAGGTACTTGGGTTCTGGGGGCAGGTGCAGCCCAGTTGTATTTTGTAGCTTCTGCTTTTCAGGATGGGTACGCCATCTTGATGAGAATGAGTGTCCGCCACCAGGGCCAAGAGGGTCAAAGACCATATTCTGCTTTGCCCAGAGGGTCAGCAGAATACTGGTGCCTCTAAAATAACTGGGAGGTGGAGAATGAGCTACTCAAATGCACCTGGACCAATAACAAAGAAATACAAGGTGAAATGTAAGCAAGCCTTTCATGAAATGCATCGGGCTTGGAGACTTCCATTGTTATCTGTTATTTTTGTTTCTTTACTCTGGTTGGTTCCTTGTCTGGTATGGGGCCCAGGATGTAGGTTCAACTTTTGTCTCTGAAACCTACTGCCTTAGGTCAGGTTTCGGAGAAGCAGAGTCTGAGTGCTCTCAAGGAGAGTGAGAGAACCAGGAGGGCAGGGCAAGAAAGCAAAGTAAGTATGTGGTTTTGGCTGGAGACCAACATCCCATAGGGAGCCTGGTCCCATAGGGAGCTACGGAATACAAATTACACCACAGTTGGCCCCATCTTGAGACAAGGGCTTCGTTCTTCTCTATGCCAGTATCATTTAGTCATTGGCCACTAGCTGCCTCCTGGCAGTCTTAGAGAAGGGATAGAGTAACCTCCCAGGCAAAGTGGCTTCCTTTTCATTGAGGGAGGTTTTCTGGAGAAGGGTGCAACTATGCGTCTTTAGCAGACAACATACAGAGTTGCAGGGGGATGAGTGCATTGCCCTGGTGAAGCGATCTGGCTAAGGTGTCAATAGCATCCATGACATAGACTAAGTTCATTTAGTTCCCCGATCTCCTTTACCCTTAGACTTCAGATGTCAGGTACTTTTTATATTTTTCTTGCAAGAGGCTGATGTGAAATCTCATTACTAACATTATGGGGCTATCCTATAGATCTCCAATAAAACCGAGACATACCACTGTTTCCCTAAGATGAAGTTCTTGATTTCTGCCAAATACTGAGGGATTGTATAGAGCTAAGACACAACACAGGGTGTAGTTTGCAGACTGAATGAGCACATCCCTCTGCTATTAGTATCACTTTTTGCCTCTGGTGGAGACATTCTTGATAATAAATTATGCCATTGAAACATGTACTCTTTTTTTTTTTTTAATAGAAATGCGGTTGCATTCTATTCTAGCATCAGTTTTTATTGTGGTAGCCTGAAGGCAAAATATTATGCTGTTTCTTCCCGTTGTCTTCTTTGCGTTCAGTTTTCAGGGCAATTCTTGTACGTTTTATATTTGGGCATGATCACTTTTGATGAGCAAACTGAATAAGAACATAAATAATGAAATGGATTCAGAACTAATGACTTAGATATAGCATAACCAGGATGACTTAGGGTAGGTTAAAAAAAAACAAAAAACAAAAACAGATTTTAGGAAAACAATGTGAACTTTGAAGGCATGAAGAAATTTGGTGCTTTTATTTCCCAAGCAATTATCAGTAATTATATTTTAACCATGGTTTCCCCTCAGAGACACCACACTTCCAAATTTGTGGCACTAAACTAATAGCAATTAACTGCTGTGTTTTTTTCCATAAATGATTCTTATGTTTTTATGAAGAATGATCTCGTTTCTCTTTGTAGTATTAAAAAAGAAGGCACACCCAAACAGGAGCATAAATTCTCTTTTTTAACATTTTCTCATTTACATCCATCATAATTCTTCATCTTTCAGGACATGGCTTCACACAAAACTTGTAGCTTTTATTTTAACATCTTAAATGAAAGCTGAATTATAGCTTTACCACACTAATAGTGCCCATCTTCTTTCTTTTTTATGCATGTTGTTCATTTTTCCTTCACAGGTATAAATTGGAGGTGAGGAACAGGACAGAATTGGTCACAAAGGAAGGGCTTCTCCTTATAACAAGTCGGATACATCTTAGCTACTTTAATTTCCTCGGAAACTTGTTTCTATAACCTAACCCTGACTGCTAATTATGTCCCCTTTGTAGAAAAAAGAAGCAAACAAACCAAAAACATAACAAAAAACTAAAAACATTTCAAGCTTTTCATAGTTTTCTAGTGACACAATTAAAACAAATAAGGTAGTTCATGAGTGTTTTACAGAGGCTAAATGCAAAATATGTATAATTAAAATAAAAAGGCCTCTAATGAGTATAAATAAATCGTTTAAGCAGGCCATGTTTTTCAGCGTCTAAGGAGACAGAAGAAATGCCAATATTTTCTTTCTGAGAAATTTTAATTATATGTGATAAAACATCAAGCAAAATGGCAGTTAATGAAATCTATTTATTAATGTAAGAATAAGTAATATAATCTGTAAACCATTAGAAACACCAGCCAGAAGGATACTGCTTATTCAAATTCAAGAGTTATTTTAGACAGATTAAATTTTAGATTTAAGGTTCTTTAGAATTTGCAAACGTTTCTGCCAGTCAAAAATGTTCACGGCCTGTGCCCACATTAGCCACCACCACCATTGCCTCTGCCTAGGGTTATTGCCTTACTTTCATCCTTTCCTACAGGGTATCTGTCTAAGGCAGTGATTCTCAAACAATAGTGTGCATTATTATCATGTGGCGGGCCTGTTAACACAGAGATTGCTGGGTCCCACCCCAGTGTTTCTGATTTAATAGGTCCAGAATGGGCCGGAGAATTTGGCATTTTTAACAACTCAGAAGATAGTGTGTTCCTAGAACTCACCAAGGTTTTCTTGACTTAGACCCTTCGTGTATGCTGTCCCCTCAACCTGGAGCTTTGTATTACTGTTCTCTGTCTAGTTGGCTTCTATTCATATACCTCACATTTCAGTTAATGTGACTATGAAAATGAGTTCATACCAGTTTAGCCCATCTAAAGCAAGCTCCCCCTATTTTTCTCATTCTCAGCACCCTATTTTCCTTCTTAGCACTGATCACAATTTGTAAGTGCATATTTATTTGCCTATTTATTAATTCATTGTCTGTTCCTTCGCGAGACCCTAATCTTCATTAAGGCAATTCTGGCCTGCTTTTCCACCAAGGCATGCCTGCACCCAGTACGTGTAATCCCTTAATGCGTTTTTATTAAAGAATAGTCAAGAGAATTAGACATTTTTTTTTGCATTAATCAGTAATACTTCAAACTAACAGCTATTCTTAAACTGCTTCATAAACACAGTTTCCTACAGAAATCCAATACCAAATTCTTAAATAAAAGAAATCTGTTCATTTCCTTTAGGTTCCATATCTAAATTCTTTAGCTCTATTACTTGGTTTATTTTATGTTAGAGCATGTGCTAATTTCTGAAGTATCTCTGACTTTCTGAGCAGAAATGTAACATTCCAGTTTTTTGGTATCAATCAGGGTGTTTTTCTAAAAATGGAGCAAGTGGGGAAAAGCAGGGAGTAATCTATTTAAGGAAAATGTGTTCTGCTGGTGGTGATATACTTGGTGTAGACTTGTGGAGGGCATTTTGGCAAGACTGAATAAAAGTATTAAAATATTTATATAGGAAAAGATGAGAAGGCTACATACTAGGGTCTCCATGTGGAGTTGTATAGTGGCTTGGCCAAGAGGACAAAGGGGGCCAAAATCCAACCTGGGCTCCACTACTGAGTTGGTACACCTTGATGCAGGGCTGAGGATCTCTTCGAAGAAAGAGGTACCTTTTTCTACTTTACCCAAAGAGGCACTTGCAGAGATTGGCATTATAGATACTGGGGTTGAGATTATAAATGATATCTTTCGATGTGTCTGTCTCTCTCTTTCTCTTTCTTGCCTCTGTTTCTTTTCCTTCTCTCTCATCTTTGAGAGTTTCCACTAAAGAAAAAGTTAATTTACAAATATTTTCCATGCATTTCCTCTTGTGTTAGAAGGGGATAAATAACATGAACATATCAGGGCTGTTGTAAAAGATGAATGAGAAGGTCAGGTCTATTTTTCCTTCTTTTTCTCCATCTACAGTGAGTTAAGCATTGTGACAGGCAACATGAGGAATACAAAGTCATCCGAGGTCCTATTCCATCTAGTTCAGGGAGACTCTGCAAAGCAGATGGCAATAAGTTCATCCATGAGAGAGCCACAGACTAAGATCCTTTCCTAGGTAGCTGCATCTTTAGAGCCAATTTCTAATATAACTCTGGAGGAAACCTATCTTTCCTCACACCTCTATCGTATAGCTTTGTAAGATCTCCTTGAACTGGACACTGGGATGTGGGTACATAAAACCGATAAAAGAAGAGGAAGCAGAGTGAGTGGGAGGAGGAAAGATATTTGTCCAGAGCTTGAACAAAGGGTAAGAGGCAGGAAAGCTTAATGTGTTTGGGGAAGAGCAAACGGTCTTTAATAAGTTGAAGCATGAAGCACAGGGCAGTTGAAGACAAATCATGAGCATTTTCTTGGAGCAAGATTGTGGTGGGTTTGAATGAGTTGGCCTTTGCAATGCAGATAATGGTTTCTGCAAAGGGTTATGGTGTATTCTCAGCAACTCTTTTAGTTAGATTTAATTACTACTCACTTGGAAACACATTTCATATCAATTACATGCTATACATATATGTACTATGTATATATCACTGGGAAAATGGAACTCAACAGACTCAGGGTCATTAGCAGAGACAGACAATTTAGTGAGTTATTAAAAACAATGTAATCACTATGAGAAGTTGTGTCATGGGGTTTGGAAAGTGAAGAGAAGGATGCTGAAGCAGGTTGGGAGAGACTCTCTGAGCACATAAGGTGACTGAAATCATCCATAGAGGGCAACAATAGAAAAGGCACGTTCATCTGGGTGTGACACATTCAATCGGAAGATCTTAAGTAGATTAGTGTAAGCTTGTGGTCATTTCAGGAAGGAGAAAGAAGTGACAATGAGTGTTTGCAGATTCAACCAAGAAGTAAGACTGGCCACAAACGGGGTAGAGGCAGATGGGAGAAAATTATCTGTAAACATTTTTTAAAGGTCTTAGGTATGTGAAAGAGAGGATTTTGCCCTCAGCGTTTGTGCATATTTATTTCTTCACCATTCCAAAACATATTATTGAGCAACTATTATATGAGAGGGAATGTTTCAGGAGTTATGAACATAGCAGTACACAAAACAGACCAAGTTCCTATGATTGTGCAAGCTTAACTCTAATGGATACAATTTCATTTAAGTGATTGTTATTATACTGGCTTAAAAAGAAACAAATTCCGGCCAAATGTATGCATAGCTATAAAATGCAAACTTTTAATCAAGAAAATGCAGGAGAAAGTATGGTATCGTATATAGTAGGTCTCGAGAGATTCTTTTTCCATTAAAACAAATTAAGCTACCTCTACATGTATAAATAATGACTAATAGAGGAATTTAGGTTTGTGAGTTACCTGTGCAATATACTACACCTAGTTTTCTTCAGACTGGGCACATTTATTTAATTTTAGTTCTGTGGGAAGGGCACTCACTATTGAAACAAAATGGATTTTTGCTGATTTGATTTTCTATTCAATGTGTTGTTATCAACTTAGAAATACTAAAGCAGAACTGAATCAGAGATGAATATAAATTTTCTAAGAGCTGAGATAAAAATAATTAAATGGAAGAGGGCCGAAAAGAATTGTAGAATGCCCTTCAATATCCACTTTTACGTTCAGATTATTGTAGCTCCTAAATTTAATAAATGTTTTTATTTAATCTTTCCAAATTGCCTTTCTTTCTTATAAATGGAACAACAGAAGAACAAGATATTTGACTAATAAAGTCAAAGAAATGAACATAAAATGGATTTTATTCATTAAAATTTATGCAACAGCACGTTTAAAAATTACATTGGTAAATTTTATATAATGGCTCAATTTCATTTCATCATATTTCCAGCCTGAAAAGAAAAATTTAAGTATTTGCTTCCAATCAATGTTGCCCCTCCAGATATAGTAGTAGTTATTATTTTTACCTTGATGTATGTATGTATGTGTGTGTGAAAGATCTAGCTTCTCAAGTAGAATCTAGAGCTTACTCAGTTTTTCATTTTTTTTTTTTACCATATATTGAGAACTTTTATTTGAAAATATTCCTCTAATTTTTCTGATCACATCTTAAGGTAAGATCTAAATTCATACCCTGTTATGTTCTGTTATGACAACTGTTATCATGATAATGTCCACTTAAGTGCATGCAAATGATGAATAAATTACTACTTACACAAATGAGTCTACATGTCAAACTGTCTAATCAATGTACTCCGATATTATTTAAAAAAAAAAAATCAAAGTCATTGGCCAAATCTATCCTTAAAAAGATTAGTATTTAACTAACAAAGATATATTTTAATAGAAATAATTATTTTCTTTATTAAAAAAGGAGTATGACTTAGTATCCTCAAAGATGTGTGGGAGGCAAGAATATACAATGCGGTAAAGATAATCTTTTCAATAAATGGTACTGGGAAAATTGGACAGATACATGCAAAAAACCCCAGAAACTGGACCACCTTCGTACACCGTATACAAGAATAGACTCAAAATGGATTAAAGACTTAAATGTAAGACCCGAAACCGTAAAACTTAGGCAGTAAACTCTCTGATATTGCTAACAGTAATTTCTTTTCAGATATATCTCCTTGGGCAAGGGGAACAAAAGAAAAAATAAACAAATGGGACTACATCAAACTAAGAAGGTTTTGTACAACAAAGTAAACCATCAACAAAACAAAAAGACAACCGACCGAATGGGAGAAGATGTTCACTTATGATACGTCTGATAAGGAGTTAATATCCAACATACGTAAAGAACTTATACAGTTCAACAACAAAAAACCAAACAATTCAATTTAAAAATGGGAAGAAGACCTGAACAGATACTTCTCCAAAGAGGAAATACAGATGGCCAATAGACATATGAAAAGGTGCTCAAGGTCACTAATCAGAAATGCAAATTAAAACCACAAAGAGATATTACCTTACACCTGTCAGAATGGCTATAAATCAAATAAATAAATCAAAGAACAAGTGTTGGTGAGGATGTGGAAAAAAGGGAACTCTCATACACTATTGGTGGGATTGCAAATTGGTACAGCCATTATGGAAAAGTCTGGAGGTTTCTGAAAAATTTAAAAATGGATATACCTTTTGACCCAGCAATTGCACTTTTGAGTATTTATCCAAAGAAAACCCAAACAATAATTCGCAAAGATCTATGTACCCCTATGTTCATGGCAGGACAATTTACAATAGCCAAGATACGGAAGCAACCTAAATGCCCATCAACGGATGATTGGATAAAGAAATTATGGTTTATATATACAATGGTATATCACTCAGCCATTAAAAAAAACGAAATCGTACCATTTGCAATGACAGGGACAGACCTAGAGATTATTATGCTGAGTGAAATAAGTCAGACAGAGAAAGATAAATACCATATGATTTCACTTATATGCAGAATCTAAGGGAAAAAAAAGAACAAATTAATAAAAACAGACTCACAAATATAGAGGACAATCTGAAGACAGTAAGAGGGGAGGGGCTTGGGGAGCTGGCAGAATGCGGTGAAGAGTTAAAGAAGTACAAATTAGTAGTTGATAGAGGGTCACCGAGATGGGGAGCACGGCATAGGGAAAGCAGTCAGCAGTAATATAATGGCTAGGTGGAGAGCCAGAGGAGAGAAAGAGCAATCAAGTCATTTCATAGACTATATAAATGTCTAACCAATGTACTGTATACTTGCAACTAATAATAAAATAAAATTTAAAAATAATCTTAACACAGATAAAAATATAAGATAAATAGCTATTGAGGATGTTATATATCTTATACAATATTGGACTTGCTTCAAATATGGGGTTTTACTTTACTATTAGTTTTTTATTCTGGCTACAGTAACTGCTCTATGCCAAATTTTCTATTAAAATACACTTACTCTACGAGGGGAAAGTTTCTAGTAATAAGATAAATTCTAGCCTGCCAAAAAAAAAAAAATGTGTGGGAGTGATTCTGTATTGATTATCTAAAGGAGAATACTATTTTATTTAAAAAAAAAGGGTTTAAAATCTTAAAAAATAATATTTTCACTAAGAATTCAATATGTTTTTGAAAGTCAAAGTGGGTCAGATTTCATTAAGACCCATCTTGCATATGACATTCAACCCCAAGCCCCAAGCAATTTTAATACTGAGAGAACCTTGAAAACATCTTCCCTCGACCTTTATAACAAAATGTCAGGGTGGTTCCAAAGGTAATATTTTATTAAGCTGAAGGATCAATAGAACTTACGCTCATTTGTTTAGCTTATATTTCTTTTAACCTTAGGCTTTACTGGATTGCACAAAAGTCGTCATTATATTGGATAACCCTTGTGGCCATTCTAGTATGGGGTTTGTGTAGGTTGAAAACAATGAACCGTTCTCTTTAGCCTTGTCTCTGCTAGAAAGAAGTGGAGGCCTATAGCCACTAACAAGTAGAAGATGAAGTAAGTGAAATGTTGCATGTGGCCTACTTGTTCTTGGGACAGATGAGAGCCTTAAACTACAGAGTAATTGAATAGGTATTATGTAATGAGAGCTAAGAAGATTTAGGTTCACAGAAATTATACAGATTCCAAATTGGATTAAAATGTTTTAAAGTAGAAAAATAAGTAAATAAAATGGAACTTGGCAGTAGTTTGTCACTGGTTCTAAAAAGAAACCAAACCAATATATTGCTTACTTTCCTCATTCACTTTAGTTTCTATTTAATTACTGCACTTTGGCATATATTGTTAATAAATTGACTTTATTCTTTTTTGCTAACTTGCATAATGCCACATTAAGATCATGATGCTAGGATATTTAAATATTTGATAGGGAAAAGTTCTAAATGAGCCCAATGAGTCTATAATAATTCAAAATCCCAGGGAACAAGACTTCTAAAAACAAGTGTGTTTTGAAAGAGGTCTGGCAGACTCTTAACTCTCTAATGAAAAAAGTTCACCATAAAAATCAATTCTTTAAAAGGAAATAGAAATTCATCTTAGTGTTAGATTCTCCAGCCTCATTCTGGTTAAGAGAGTTTAATGTTCCAGGGCTGAACACACTGTGAAAACTTAATAAATGTTGAAGTTTACAAACAAAAACATAACAATGATATGTGGATCAATTTTCAAAAACATTGAAAATCAATGTACCCTTACTCTGCCTAATTCGGTTAACTCAGTTATTTAGTGTATACTTGATTTGAGTGGGTTTATACATAGCTATTTCAATTTTACATTGCACATTAATCAAATTACTTTTAAGGTAAAAATTACTTTATTTCTATCCTCCTAGCCTCACCCTCACGATTCTAGAAAAAGGGAGAAATTTTGTTTTGAATGTTTCTTGTTAAAAACTGAAATATATTTTAAGATTTTTGTTTCTATTATATTTACCCCATAATTCTTATTACATATACCACTCACCCTATACCACAACTACGAACTTTTTCATAGACATTTAACAGTGATTTTGCACCACCTTTGGGGAAAAACAAAAAAATCTCCTTTCTCCAGTTACTACAATTAAGACTATTTCCTACTTTCTCCTATCTGTTCTCCCAGTTTTACCCCACATCCGTCTCTATTTCTACACCCAAGTATACACCCTCCACCCCTGAACATAGATCCTCATTGGGTTGACAAGATGTTATAAAATGTAGGAACTCCTGGATAAGTTACCAGCTATTCTTACTAGCAAGCAGTTTTAATTTTAAAAAGTTGAAGAGTCTCAACTATTCGGCATATCCTGGACTTCAGAAACTCTTGAAAGCACTTGCTTATTTTGGCAGGAGATTATGAGGAGAATTTTTAAATTCAATTGTCGTTATTAGTAAATGTGATAACATTTAAATCAAGTAAAAAAATCATGTGACTAAATATCTTAATTTTAGAGTATTAATAGTGAGAAGGCGAGTTAAGCTCTAAGTCACGAAGCAACCCCCAAAATGTACAAGTGCCATTAAAATACCAATACCAGTAGGAAAATTAAAGTAAGTGTGAAAGTCTTATTCCAAAAACTGTGAATGTCTTCCACAACAGAGATTCAGAAAGAGTAGGCCATTATTCATGTGAAGATTTTGGAGCAAAAATATCTGATCAATTCAGATACTTACAGATTATATACTTATAAAGCCAAACTGACTTATAGAGCCATTTTCTTACTAATAATCATGACTTTCTTAGATCTTTTCATTAACTCTCTTCTTCTATTACCAATTCCAAAAGGCACCCAGGAGGTGGGTTTTCCATTAAGAAACAAAATTTTCATTGTTTCTAAAGAATTGTTGCATGTACTAGAACAAAACAGCACTGAAAAAGTCATGTTGAGATATGGAGGCTGAGTGGAATACTAGGTTTGCTTATCAGTTGTAGGGGGCACTTTTCCTGGCTTGGGCGTCTAACCCCAAGCTGCTGTGACTGTTGGCTACTAATGTCTCACGGTTGCCTCTCTCTTGATAGGAGTCCCCTAGCCTAAGAGGTAACACCCACCCTTCGTCTAGAAGGTAATTCACGTCCTCAGTGGTAGGTCACAGACAGTGGTGTGCTGGAGCAGAGCCCAAGAGTCAATTGTGTGTGTCTCTTCCCAATTCTGCATTCGGTAAGATCATCTTGGTAGCTTGAATCAACCGTGATGGGAGTATTTACGCCATGACAATTGGAAAATGCTACAAATCAGTATTCATCTCCACAGCTAGCTGATAAATGATTTACTAGCAAGCTGCTGGCCACAGCCAATGACTGGCTGGGGTGTAAAGGACAACTCGGCTGTGTGGTTTATATTCTAGAGCTCTCTCCTTATGGATCAGGACCCAAAGCTAGATTTTGCCTGAGATGGTATACTTGCTTGGTTCTTTCTCCTCCCTTAAGGTGCTTCTCTAACTCCCATATGGATTCTTCTGAAAGCAGACCATCTATAAATCACGTGCACCCAGACCCCTGTTCATAGTGTCTGCTTCCAGGGAACTTGACCTATAACACCAGTTAAGACATTAGTTAAGTGACTGCTGCACAAAACCTTCAAAGAATACGTGTTCACAATTACAAAGAGCTATAAGTGATGGGTTTTTTTGGGTCAGAAGGACCAGAGGAAATTGCAAAAGATAAATTTGAAATGGCAAGGATCTACTCTTTGTATATGTGTAAATAAAAGACAGAAGGTGATAGAGATGAAGCCCGTACAAACTGGGCAATTTTTTTTATATCATGCTTCTCAAATTATGCTTTCATATCCATACGTGGATATACTGGAGGATTCATTTTGCTTCAGATTTCAGAGAAAATGTCTTCAGATTAAAACACAACAAATATACTATAGAGAAGCTCATAAAATTAATGTGAGGTTTAAAAAATAAAACCGGAAACATCAAAGAAATGTCAGGCTCATAGGAAAAAGAGGTAAAATGGGTGAAAGGGGAAAATATCAAGCCTCGTTTTCTTGGCATTAAGAGAACTGAAGTAGAGAAGTTTGAGAAGTACTGCTTTTGGCTGTTGATAGAAATATCCATAGTAAGTATAAAATATTATTTTAGTGTAAAAATCTTATGAAAAAGTTTACTATTCTTAGGCTCCATTAAATGAGAGGATTACATTACTATCATAGGCACATCTGTTCTAATAACACTCAAAAACTGGTTTACCAGAAACAATTATTCAATGCCATTGCTCAACTTAGTTAATGAAAAGTTGTGTAAGGCATGATATTGGTGCCAACTGTGTAATTTTGAAGTCCATAATTGCCAACTGGGACAGGAACACCACAGGAACTCACTCCTTGGATTATCTGTTCTTAAATCATTCCTTGTTGAGCTTATGGTAGGAGAGTAACATAGTTGTGAACTTTAAACTTGTTACAACTTTGGTAGATGTCAAAGGACAATGAAAATATATATTGTCTGTGTGTGTCCATTTTCTAAGGAAATAGGGAATTTCAGTTAAATAAATAACTCTCACATTTTAGAACTCCAGTCAATGTGGCATATGCACAAGTACACACAAGCTAATAAAAATTCTTGCTCCCTCAGCTTGGCACTAAACAATAATATTCCCAGGAAAACTAAGATGCCATTAATACAATTCCCTGTACAATTTTATTCATGAAATAAATTAAACATTCACACTCTATAATGAGATCACACTTCTCTGGGTATAGGTTTTAACCTTATCATAAATGAATGAATGATTGAGTTTTTAGATCCATTAATGCTGATAATATATTACTTAAGTTTTTTTGAATAGTCTTTTATTACCTAAGACTCTTGAGGAATAGCACTCTAATTACTACCAGCCACAAACAAAACTTCTGGAGTAAATCCTCAGTAAACAGGATTGGCATATTAAAGGATCAGTTTTTGATATGGTTGCTTTCCAATAGAAGGAAGAATGATATTATTTGGAGAAATTTTTATTATCTAATTAAATACTTCTTTAGTAGAATAATGGCAGATGAACTTATTAGCTGAACATTTTGATTATCCATGTCCCTCTAAATATCCTATGACCAGAAGAAGAGCTGTTCAACTCTGATTTAATGCAATAACAATGGTATGTAATTCCAGCTTCTTCTTTTATCACAGTTTATCAAAGGAATCCAAAGAAGTCCAAATTAAAATAAGTTCAATAAAAAAAAGAACATGTTTCTTTTCCAACTGTTCTAAAGCCTTTTCCTATCTCTAAGCAAAGTTCACTCTGTAATTATCTTATTTATGAAAGGAAAGCAGAAGGATGTTTCTCTTATTAAATAAACGGCTTTATGTTTAAATATGGAAGGCATCTCAAAACAGTTAAAAAGAAAGTGTGTTGAATGTCATCAACTCATTTCCTCCCACCCACTGTTTTAAATCGTTTGCTTGGTTCCAATGTATACTACACTTACATAAGTTGTTTATGAAGAGCCAAATTAATAGTCTTTGCGATTGTTTTTGTTGGAATTTGGAGAGCTGACAAATGAATTAGTAGAAAATGGCAATTCTACATGAATTAGCTTTTAAGTCTCCCTAAGAGGCTGATGCAGAACTTAATAAGAGACTTATTAGGAGAAGTAGGACAACTTAATTCAGATTGATTATAGACTTTGGTGAAGACAGCTGGGGTTCAAATGAAACTGAAAAAGAACTTATATGCACTTCAAAGTATGCTAAACAGATGTCTGAAACAATTACTTCGCACTGTCTTTTCAGAAGTTTCAAAGGCAAGATGAGAATAGCATGGTAAACAAAGGTTCTATTTGCCTAAGTTGAGGTAGGGGCTTTTAAAACACGCACGACACTATCTAAAATCAGATGGCTTGAGTAAGGAACATGATTTGAGACTGCTGTCCTAAGTAATTTGCTTTTAGCTTTATAAACAAAACAGGAAATGAGAGAGAATACATGAGAACTAAGTAATAAGGTCTCATGGCAACACTGACTTACAATTAATTTTACACTGAACAAATAATTTGGTCAGGAATTTCTACTTTAGTTTCTAAGCTCTATTAAAAATGACAATGACCACTCTATTTTAAAAAAAATAAATATTATTCTTTTAAAGTATATAAGTGAGACTTTACTTTCATATGCTTTCTTATTCCCAGATATCAAAGGCCAAATCATACGCTTTTAAATATCGCAATTGCATGCTGTGAAAACTAGATAAAACCCTAGTCACTCCATACGCTAGGCATTAGTTCCGCCCTTAATCCAGATTTATGAGTCCAACTTTTTTGTTTGTATTTTCTTCTCAAAGGCTTATACAATACACACAGCATTTGTATAAAAACAACAACAGACGTCTCCACAGAGCAACTAATTTGCATTTAATGAAAATTAACAAAATATTAGTAAACTATCCTCTTCCTACTATGGGCAGTAACACCTCACTTATTATAGAGATGCCATTCCTTTATTCAGAGTTGGGAGAGCTTATATATTTTGAATCATTCTTAGAGCTGCCTTGTTTGTGATGGTTCTGTCTAACCATGTATCCCCTATCTCTATAAGAAAGAATTATAAATTTTTTTCTATAAAACTCTTATATTAAAAAGGATTTAAGGTTGACTCATATAAATGACACATGTAACAAAATTAATAAAATAATAATAAAACATTAGAACGTGGGTTAAGATGACAAAAGCAGTAAGTAAGGAAAGATAGAGTTATGTGTACATGGCTGAAAGCTTTCTGCTTGTCAAAGTGAAGATGACATGCTAATATGTTATATCACATTTCACATTATCTATCAGGAGGAAACGTACTTGGTTTTCTGAAAGTCAAATTCTGAGATAGCATTCCTTTGACAAATTTCTCAGATAAACCACGCCACAGGGACTCACAACAGTAGGCCTGAATAGATGCATTTGCCAGTTTTCCTATTAAATTTTTAGATGCGAATGTTGAATATAAATAAATCAGGACAGCATGGTGGCTTCGTCATAGTCCCTAGTCTACTACGCACATCATTATATTAGTCTCAATTATAATTCTAAAAAAGGTCTAATCAAAATATTTCATTGTAAGAACTTTTGGAAAAACTCTTGACTTTTCTCAGTAAGAAATGTAAGTTAAAAGTCTGATAGAAAACAAAAAAGGCCTAACTACATAGGTGTGGCAAAAATGTATATTCCAAGATGGCAACCTTGGAGAGTTTAACTATGGCATGTGGAAAAACTGTCTTTCAAGTCAACAGGCAAATTAGGGCAGTGAAATATTCTTAGCTCAAGAATGATGTACCACTCTCTGTGTAAAGAAATCATGGTAGGTTAGAAAAACATCAAAAAACTTGGAAAAACAACTCACACAAACTATTTCACAGAGGAATTGTTCTTAAGAACAAAACTGTCACGTGTAGACTTTATGTGCAAAAGTGGTTCTACATTATTAAAACCTGCCTATATTTCACTTATAGATATATGATTTAAGGACTTATTCATATTCCCCATTACTACAGGGAAAGGATATTTGCGTATCTATGTAAACATTGGTTTTATTTCCAGTAAAGTAAGAAATCATGATTCTGTCCTTAAAATATTTCATGAGTAGTATAAATCATAAATTTTAAAAATAAATAGGCATCTAAAATTTAAATTTTATTCTAGTGGTTATTCCTATGGAAGCTCTATTTGGAAGGCTGAGATTCTCTTAGTCGATATTAATAGTATATTCCTTTCGTTTGATATACTATATATGTACACTGTCCTGAAGATGATTAGCTAGCTATAATGTCATTTCCATAGTGTCCCAGGATTTAGTTGTTATTGCTTTATTCATTTTCCAAATTCAAAAGCCACATTTGCTAATGAAATGATATAATGCTAAATCCTACAGAAGCACACATCGCATAGTTACTTGAATAACAACTTTAACAAATGAGATCAGAATGGAGGCGGATATTATTATAGAGTCACTAGGGGTGATGAAAATGAACCGAGACAGATACATAAAATGTTCTTTTGGCTGCATGCTGAACTATCAGTTTGGAGTTCCCTACAGTGTGGAGCCTTAAAGGTCTTAAATTGCTGAGTAGAAAAAATGGGAAGGGTGGTTTTTAATACTCTTCTACCTCTTTTCAAAGTAAGTTTTAGTTCATCAAATTCAATCCTTAGAAACTATCATTACCAAAGCTTCAGAATTTCAAACCTGGTGTTGTTGAGATGCAACAGGGAAAAGTGATTTATTTCCACAGCAAAATGAAGAGGAGCTACTGAAGAGAAATAAATATATATGAATTTATGTAATCTATAACTTTAAATTATACATAAAATACTTACATAGTACTGGTTTAGAAACCAAAATGATCACATCTATTAGGACCAGTTCATAAATATTCTGATAGGTATTATAATTGAAGTGTACCTTTGTCTAAGAAAAATAGAAGTGTCGTATGGGAAATAAATTTAGTCTTAGGATCGAGAAGAGCTATGAAAGGGGAACTAAAAGGAAAACTGCAAATAGGGTTAGGTAAGGGCTGTTTAAGCTGTTCTACTTTTAGCTATTTTTTGTTATTAAATCATGCTATATACATTCTCTATCTATACTCAATATCCTCCAAATGCTCCTGTGTGAAAGATACGGCTAAAAATGAATTCCTTATGTCTGTGCTGGAGCCTATATATTCAGCCATTAATTGATTATTAATTAATTTAGTTCTTTTGGGCCATTCTCCTAAAATGTCATTTTTTGGGAAAAAAGTCTTAAAAATTTAGTTTCTATATATTTGGATAAAAATACTATTTTTAATGCTGAATAAACATGAGATAATACATTTCAAAACATTTTAATTTTCATGTAAGCAGCAATGTTAACCATTGCTTTAAATGTTAGACACAGGGTAATGGAATGTTGGGGTGGAAGAGATTTTAAAAGTTATAGAGTCAAAATTTTAAGTTTCCTTTTAAATCTTCACCTACTATCTTAATGAAGAGCTAATCAAATCAACATTAGACTGCAGGCTTCATGAGGGCAAAGACAAGTCTGTTTCATTCATAAGTACATGTCTAGCCCATTGTACAGTGGCTCATAAACAGTTGTTAAGTGAAGGAATAAAGACACTGAATTACATTCTTTATATGTTGCTTGGAATTCAAAGATGTACGGCGTTATCCTCACTACTAGGAACCTCACCTTCTCTTGGAGGAAAAAACACATGATTGACTTGCTACAGTACATGTGAAATTTAAGTGTGACAATTTAAACATGTGTGTTGATCTGTGAAAGCACGGAATTGAGAGCAGATTCTTCTGTTTGGTGGGAGTTGGGGGTGGGAGACACTCAGCGAGAACTATAAAGGCAGATGCCATTTCAGTCGGGCCTTGAGCACTGAATAGAAGTTCATCTGGCAGATAAGGTGGGGGTGATCCAGACAAAGAGAAGAGCATTGCAAAGGTAGAGAGTTATGAAAAAAGATGGCATATTTGGATAAAGGGGTGGTATGGTCAGAGCGAATTTCATGGCCTGGAGGATGGGAGCAACAGTGAGGAACTGAAACCAGGGCTAAGGAGCAAAGGGCCACCTGCCCTCTCCATTCACTGGGCTTCATTCTCAGGCAGGCGGCTTCCTGTAGGAGTTTGGATTGGATTTGTAACAGGGTGGATAATGCAGAAATATCAGTAAATAAACTGTTCATTCATTCATCAAATATTTAAAATGTAGTGTTTCTGATATGCCAGGTACACTGACTTGGAAATGGGGTTTAAAGATGTAGAAGACCACAATCTGAGTACCAGATACTGGGGGTTAGAACAGGACGTGGTTGAAAAGAGGAGAAAAAATATAAAAGAGATATTTTGAGGTAAAATAAGCAATCACAGGCAGTCAGTGAAAATGTAGACAGATTTAAGGATGGGCTTCAAGTTTCTAGCCTGACCAGTTTGTTGGATTATGATCCATTAAATGAAATAGGAAAAACAGAAGAAAGGGTAGGTAAAAGGGGATAGCAGTAAGAGAATAGACAAACAAACAGGAAAACAAATCAACTGGATTGCAGAATGGTTGCATTTTGATTCTAATGGCTTATGGTTTAGGAGACCAGAGATCCAGACTAGAAATTCAGATTTATCACCATCCGTGCCATTTCACACTGAGAGCATTTATGCATTAAAAAGAGAATAAAGCTAAGGTTAGAAGTTTGGGGACACCAACATTTGAAGGCTGGGTAGAGTTTCAAAATTAAGGAAAATAAAGGAAGAATGTGGATGGAACAGAGCCATGAAAGCCAAGGGAGAAAAGGTGCTACCTAACATGCTAAGTGCAGGTGAGAATTCATTTATTTTGAATTTGAATCTGGGAGGATGTTTGTTGGTCTTGACACTAGATGAATAAATGAAATATGTTTCAAGTTGCTGGTTGTCACAATGATACTCCTAAATATGTATATTTTTTTCTTTATAAATACATTTATCGGCTTTATGCCACAAGGGAATGTAACTTCGGTCTCATGGACAGTATTCTAGACAACAGAAAGTGGTTACTAGAGGGGAAGATGGGTGGGGGGAGGACAAAGAGGGTAAAGGGGTCAAATATATGGTGATGGAAGGAGACGACTTTGGGTGGTGAGCACACAGTAGAGTATCAGATGTCATATTATAAAGTTGTACACCTGAATCTTATATGTTATTAACAAATGTTACCCCAATAAACTTAATTTAAGAGTATTACAAATATATAATGCCATCTCTTAATATCTACAGTGGACTAATACAACTCAAAATTGTATTATACACATTGTCTCCTAAGGGAAGGGCAGTGATAATGGCTGTAACAGTACCATAACATACCCAAGTCACATAGTTTAGTTAGCAAAAAGGCCCAAATCTAGACCTTTGGGTCTTGATTAAATGTTGTATATTTTCCTACACTGATATTAAATACCGCAAAGGACACACACACACGTAAATCAAACCACTTTAGTACAAACACTTAAATTAATTTACTAACACCAAAATCGAAATGATTTTTTTGCCCTGTAAATTTTAATATTTCATTTTATATTATTGAAAACAAACTATTAGATCACTATCATCTCTTGAAGAAAATACTACATGCAAGAAGACTGAATTTGTGAAAGATGGGCTGATTTCTAAGGTTAAAGGCCTTATTTTTAATTTTGTGAGAAAAAAGTCCTGCACTAGAGTTCAGATTAGAACCTCTTTTATGTCTCTCAAAGGGCCATGAAGAAAAGTAGTAGATGGTACCTTGACTTTCTCGAGGTGATCTTGGAGAGAGTCAATGAGGAGATCGCCCACGGGCTGCCAGGATCCTTTGATCACCTCAGCTTGACGTAGTTTGAGGTCCAGCTCATCCGTGGCCTCCTGAAGTTCCTGGAGTCTTTCAAGGGCCTCATCTAGTTTTCTCTGCCAGTCAGTGGAGTGCAGGTTTAATTTTTCCCACTCAGTGTCGACCTCCTCAGCCTGCTTTTGTAGAAGCCGTGTGACATTCTGGGCTCTCTCCTCAGGCGGTAGCTCTAAATTGGTAAAAGGACAAGGTTTTAGGCCATATTCATTTTTCGTTAAAAAAAAAAATCGTTGAAAAGATCATAGCGGAAGAAAGAAAGAGAGTCAGTTTAACAAGAGGCCAACCTACAGATTAATGGCTCTTTTGCAGTTCGGCATGAATTTTGATATAGTCTAGCACATCTAAAGTCTGTCTTCCTGAGTGAATTTGTTCTACCTTATATCAATCAGATACTCCAAGATTAATGTAAGCTATTGAGGAGAAAAATGTTAGGATGCACATGACGAGCTCTAATTTACTGCAGTCAGGCTCTTAAATGGAAAATTAACTTGAGTCTTTGTAACAATAGAATTCTTCCTCACAGATAATCTCTTTTGTTTATTATTTCCTAAGTGTTTTAATAGCTGATCGCTAATCTCTTTTAATGTTTATTTATGAATGTGCAGACGAATTTATGCATGGTGGTTTATGATTGCTTATTCCTTTTTCAATATCTATGTTTAATTTGACTTGATTCTATTTAACCTAGAAAATATGAGAGGTATCCAGATCCTGGCAGCCAGAATGGATGGGTTGCTCTGTCACCACTGATCCTTCTATCAATATGTTATTACAGTTCCACATTCAATTACCTCTGGGCTCCTGGTAGAGTTTCTCTAGTCCTTCCAAAGGCTGTTCTGTCAGAAATATTCGCACAGTCTCAAGAGTACTCATGATTACAGGTTCCTTCGTTTTCAATTCCCTCTTAAAGGCCTGTGAAATAAAATGAAAAGAAATGCTGAGTTGGCTTGTGACATTCTTCTCAAAATTAATCCTGGGTGCTCAGAACTTGGTTATAAAATTCCTAGGTTAATTTCTAGTCATTTATTTATAAACTGATAATTATAATATGGCAAAGAAGGCCATATAGATATTTCTATTAACCAGCAAATGACCGTGTTTGTAAAACTATCCTGGAGAGGATAGGGGAGCTTTCAAGATATATTAATGCCCTTTCATTAAGATAAGAGTGATTTATTTATATAACCTGCCTGCCAAACTTAAAATCTAGAGCTAAAGTCACAAGACATATATTGCAAAACCCTAGCAGGGCTAATGAAGACATACATATCCAAAAGAATGGATATCCAGAACATAATGGGAAGCCCGAAGAGCTATTTGTAAGAACTTAGGCTGTATTGAAGTATACAAGCAATCCAATTCACAATCACCATTAATTCAGCCCAAATGTCTGATGATGAATAAAGTGATGTATTATTACTAAACTGAGTTAAAAATCCAATAATTAAAAAAAAAATACCTATTACATTATTCATTGTGACTTCTTTGAGAATGGTAGATATGTTTTGAGGTATACCAGTGGTAGGAGTTGTGGGATCAAGTTTGTAAAAAATGAGTAGACCTAGAATAGGTGTCTCGAGGTCATCTAGGCTAGTTATTGATTTTAAGCTCTAATCTTTAATCTTCCTTGTTACTGGGGGTTAAAAGAAAAGCAAAATACACAGTTTCTGCCTTCAAGAAGTTTATGGACCAAAAGAAGGGAGAAAACAAACACTAGATAAAGAATGAACACAGTAAAATTCATATACAGAGTGCTAAGGGTGATGAGACATCCTGTGAGGCTAGGATAAACTAACAGATGCTCTGAAAGCATCAAAGATAGGTATGGACTCAGATTCTGCAATATCAGAAGTGAAGGTGTTAATTAAAGTATGAAATACCACATGAATGCTAATAGATCAGTATAAAAACTACAGTAATAATAATTGCCCTGATCTAGGAGTTAATTATTCATATCATTTAAAAATTCTATCCTATTTTTAGTGGAGTTGCCTACTGGATTTAAGCCCTGTTCTGTTACAAGGAGAAAAATTAGCAGCTCCTTAAACTTCAGATATGTTGTGTTATATGAGTGCTCAAGAACTCATTATTATATGACATATTTACAAATGTATTATATGACATATTTACAAATAGAATCCTAATGGTGTTCACCATTCAAAGGAATTCTTTGTCTATTACTTTGCAAAGTGATTCATCTTCTATAGTTACTTACAGTTCAGTAGAGAGAGGCAAGGTGTCTGAACCAAAATAATGAAATTCTATAAGTGGAATATTAGAATTCGGCCTGTGAATAGAGATGTAATTTCTGTGTAGTAGGATAATCTTGCTCCTTTAAAATCATACAGAGTAGGTGGGTTGTTTACTCTATTTACAGGTAAGTCTGAGTCTCCCTCTAATATTTCATTTGAAATCTGTGTCTGTGTGTGCACGTACGCGTGCATGCATACATGCATGTATATGTAGATAGTTCTTCTATTCCTGTATTTTTCTTATACATCTAATTTTCCCAGCTTCAAGAAAATTATTATTTTTGCCTGGTCTCTTCATTTAGACTTGACAAGAGGCAACCGATAGTGATATTACTAATTATAAAATTAATAACTGCTCCTTTTATTGAACTACTATATGTCAGTGATTGTACTAGGGACTAGAAATACAAAGTTGAAAGTGGAACTGACCCTCTCATTGAGGAACTAATATAATATAGTGGAAGAGTCAAACACATAAATAATTTTAATGTAATGTGGAAAGTGCTATAAGCTTGCATTATATGGAAAAGGAAATTGGGAAAGGCTTCCTGGAGAAGATATAGTATTCACGAAGAATTCTAAAGCATGAACATGAGCTAGCCAAGGAAGAGCAAGTTAGAGGAAAAGGAAAGAAAGGACACAAAAATGTAAGCACGAAGACATAGGGCATAATACAGTATGGCATATATAGTTATTTCAAGTAGACCAGTGTTCTAGAACACAAAGTATAAGGAGAGGTTATGTCCAGAGATGAAGCAGGACATTGTTATCTCAATGTGAAGCTCAACCTATGACCATATATGCCCTGCTAAGAAACCTAGGTTTTGTCTTGTAGGTAATTAGGAACCTCTGACTTGGGCAAAGGCAGGAGGAGAGTGGTGATGATATTTACCGTGAACTAATCAAGAAAAATCTGTCTCTGATCCAGAACACCTCATGCGCATGTGCGCATTCAGGATAAAATTAATAAAGATGAATATTAAAAACCCAACAGTAATATAAAGGGAAATCTGTATGGGGAACAGAGTAAGGGGGTGTGATATGCTCAGCTTGGAGAGGTAACATTCCAGAAAGAAATAAATATAAGTGTAATGTTTAGGGAGAAGGAAGGAGATTTAAGAGGTAATCTCTCACTAAGCTAATATCCACTGAGTGCCTATAGGCAAGGGTTAAAATTATATAAGTAAATGAGAGTGCTCAGTCACTAGAGTGAGCTGAAAACAAAATCCTGGAGAATAGAAAAATTTATTGGGCAGACAGAGGAACTGGATTCCAAGAGAGGCCAAAGGTGGAAAGATTGAGGGAAATGAAGAGTATAGAACTATTGAAGAGAGAGTTAGAGTTTGAGAGGAAGAAAGAAATAAAGAGTGTCCAATCATGCAACACAGAGGTAAAGCAAGATCAGCACTGAAAAGTGCTCATGGGACTCAGTGAGAAAAGTTTCAGTGGAGGGCAGTAGCCTTAGAAGTAAGCTTAGTTGAGGAATGGGTGGGAGAGGAAGAAGTAGGTGGTTCAAATAAAAACTATTTTTGCAGTATCTTTTTTTTTTTTTTTTGAGATTTAGAAGACAAAGATAGGGCAGAAGGACAGAGAGGATCTTTTAAGGATAGAAATGGTTTAAATATACACCGAAAGATGGAAGCCAACAGTAAGATAGCCAAGCATACTGGTTTGCCAGGTACTGAGGTATATTTCATGATGTGGGACTTCAATGCTGAAACCAGGATAGTCTCAAACCAGGACAGTTAGTCACCATAGCAGAGAGGGATGTATTAATGACCTAGATAGGAGAAAGTGGAGATAATTATTGGAGCAAGGTCTGTAAAATAAGGAAATGGATCTTAAAGGTCTTTTCAGACTGAAAAAGTCCAAGATACTGTTTGATGATGCATTTCTATTGTTAAAACCAAACAGCAAATAATTCAAGGGTAAGGACCATCCATCTATTGTGCGATACCACTTGTTTGCCCCTATGGTTGTTGCCAAGGGCTTAGCTCCACCACAGCTGCACAGTTCATTTCTTAAATATGAGTCACTGAGGATTAAAATGAGTCTAAAGAAAAGACAAAGGGAGTTCTATCATACAAAGACATAAGCACCATTATTTTCACATCTTTGCCTGAAATTAAGGAAAGAAAGTGGATGGAAGAGAAGGTTAAGTGACTGTATTTTCAGAAATTGGGGAAGATTTAGACAAAATACAAAAAGAGTAAAACTTCTAGAAAAAAAGGGAGAAATAGTTGGTTCAAGAAAATAAGAGGATAAAGAAAACAATGTTTCTTGTGTGGGGGAAAAACTATAAATATGTCATTTCAAATATAGTTATATGAAAGGTCCTCTTCCATCTATTTATATAACAAATTTTGAGCACCTACTATGTAACAGACACTGTTTTAGGCAATGGACATCAGTGGTCCTTGTAGCTTGGAGTTTAAAAGAGATAGGCTTCTTCAGTAAAAACAACAACGATGACAAAAAAAGAACTCATGAAGAAGATTCTGCATTAAAATAATGGAAAGTCAACTTTTCAATATCTAATCAACTTATCATAAACTTATCATGAACTATATCAATAGTTCATTGCCTTTCAAAAGGAAAGAAATGGAGATATCTTAAAACAAAACTAAGAAAGTTCAATGTCAACAGCCTTGACTCTAGTACTAAGCATCTTGTCTCTCAAAGAAAGTTATTTGAATGATGTTTGGGAAAATATATACTCATATATAATATTGACTTTTTCTTATAGATTATGCTTAATATTTTAAATAAGTTGGTTCAATCATGTGCTCATGTCAAAAAGTTATCTTATGTAAAGCTCTTTTTCCATACACATACAGAATATATCTTTACACTATTTAGATGTCAGTCTTCAAATATTAAGATATTTACTTTCTGAATCTTTTGAACAGATGTTTATTTTCTTTAAAACCCAACCTCTTCCCTATACTGTCCTCTTCCCCTTTCTAAGACAACTAGGCCCTAGGGCCTGAAATAGTGATGTGAGAGAAGTAGAAGCAACTACTAAAGACTTAGAGCACTTCCGTGAAAAAAAAAAACATATTATTTTGTCTTACGAATGAGAAAAAATTAAACATACTAAATCGATATTTTTCCTTTAGCTTCTTAAGGTTCACAAAATAAACTTACATGAATTATGTACTACAAAATTACACTAGCAGTAAACCCCAAAGTAAATCCATTTATTTTGAAGGTTAAATTATCTGCTGGAAAGTATTTACATATCACAAATACTAACCAACTGGGTGACTTGAATGTTGATTGATTAATTCATTCAAGAATATTTATTTTCAAGGTAGAAAAGATGTAAGGACCTGATCTTTGTCCTTAAGGAGTCAATAGTTTGGTTGAGTAGGTATGTTTGTATATACTTTTATGAAATGAATGTTTTACCAATGCAAAGTGAAGTACAGATAAATTAGGATTTATCTAAGGCCATCAGTTCATTAGTCATTTAATCCAAGTCTTGAAATTCTTAAGCTAGGCTGAAAATGAGTGATAGTAAAAAAAAAAAAAAAGTTCCCTGATTTATAACAATTTGGAAGCCACATAAGTGGACAGTCTTAATGACCATGAAGCACATCATGAACTTTAAAATCCTGAAAGTGTAGAGAAGAATCAAGTCGATTATTTGGGATTTTTTTTCTGTCCTTCCTTGCAGGAAGAAAAGGGTGACTATTGCCACGAATACGTAATAATATCACAAATAGAAGTAGCTTAGAACCATGTGTAGAAGGAATTAAGGGTGAGATACTGATTTGCTTGATGTACCTCACAGAAGAGAGGGGCAGATGAGAGCTCTGGGCAGAGCAGAGGTACTGACATTACAGAGAGAGAAGCTAAGCTGCTTTCACCTAGAGAAAATTGTCCCCTTACTGTGGATGTAACTAAAAGCCCTTGTTTTTCAAAACACAGATTTCTTTCAATCATGTAGCTTCCATGGAGCTGAATTTTACTCATATTTCCATTGAAGTGGCAAGGATATATTCATGTTATTCAGAGTGAAATCTGATAAAGTGACTATACCTTATTTCCATATTAATTAGCAGAACTTAACAGAACCATCCTGGGAGGCAGACAGAAATGGTGAAAAGAGCACTGCCCTAAATGGCTGGAAACCTGGAGTTCAAGTCTAGGTTGAGCCAAAACTTCGGCTGCATGATCTGGAAAGGTCATGAAATCTCCCTGAGCTTTACATTCTCACTTGTAAAATGTGGGGGTTTGCTAAACACCTTATCTAAGTTCTAATACCTAGTTCAAATATTCTATAATCAACATGTTTAGATCATTAATTGGCCACAGGCCTGTTACATGCTGGCAGTTTGAGATGTTCTCTCCTTGGCATCATTACTAATGACAAAAATTATAGCCATAGCATGACACATAGTAGATCCTCAATACATATTGTGGAACAACAGAACACCCAGTTAGAAAACCAGATAAAGGACCGTAGTATAAGATACATCTAACCATTGTTTCAGATAGTCAACGACATGAACAACATTTATAAATGAGATTAAATCGATTTGAAGCAAAGTTGAAAAATAAATGGACATATTTCAAGCCTAAAATTGTTATTTTTTAATTCTAATTGTATGCAATGAAAAAATATTTTTGAGTGTTTAGGGGGGAAATGTGTTACACAAACTCCTTGTCAAGATTTATTTTTTTGGAAGTCTTTTAAACTATAAGTTGTATTCTCTGAGATCAAGGGCACAAACTAGAATAGAGCCCAGCCTGCTCACAGATCTGTGATATTATAAAGGGATAGTTTAATGCCCACACAGCATCTTGAACAGCTGTTTAACTTTCAATCCTAAGGTTGGGCTGCCTCCAACAACCACTGGCGGTCACTTCCTACTGACAATAATGTTGCTAAGTTCTGAACAGACCTTGAGAAATCACTGGTGAAAATACAATTCGTTCCCATGGTCATTTAGAGAATTAAGTTTTAGGTCATTGAGCCTAAACTTTAAATTTTGGAAATTCCTTCTGAAACAACAATACAGATCAATAGATTATCAGAAAACCCTGTAACGAATTAATGTCTATCCATTCTCAAGAGGCTCGGGCAAAATTTGAGTTTGTCAAGTGTAAGTGGTGAATAATTTCTGAATCATACCATTTGTCTCTATCAACATAATCCAAAAATGGAACACTTGTTTTGCTCCATGTACGCACCCTCATCTACAACCATTTTGCAGGCTTTCCTATCTCCATAAATGGCATCATCATGTCCCCATTTCTTCAAACCATAGACTTCATAGTCATCCTTGGCTCTTTGCTTTCTCTCACATTTCACATCCCATCTATCTTAAGTTCTATCAGCTCTACCTTCAAAATATATTTTAGATCAAATAATTTTTCAGCATATCTATCAGTTCCTCTCCAGTTTAAGTCATTATCATCTCTTTCTCAGATGACTTCGACAACCCTCTTAATTTTCTCCCCGCTTTCACTTTTCCTCCACCTACTATCAATTCTCCATAGAGTAGGCAAAGTCAACTTCTGAACACATAATTCAGGTCATATCATCCCTGCTTACAGTCCTCTAGTGATGTCTCATTACACACAGAATAAAATCTACTTCCAAACTGTAGCAGACAAGACAATTCATTTTCTGGTGTTTCCCTCTCTCTACAACCTGCCACTAGCCTGTCTTGCTATTCCTTGAATACCCCAAACCTTCTCAAACATCTGGGCTTTGCATTTGCTGCTTCTTCTGCCTAGAATACTCTTCACTAGAGGTCTTTGCTTAGCTCATTTGCTCACACAGGCCTTTGCTCAAAAATAACTTCCTCAGGTAGGCCAGAACCTCTCAGTCTTTATCCCTGTTTTGTTTATTTTCCCTTTCAGAGCACTGACCTGATGCAATTTTATATATTAATTTATTGGCTTACTGAGTATTTCCTTCACTAAAATTTGAAGGTCTATAGGGGCAGTCTTGTTTTGTTCACTGCTGTATCTCAGCCCTTGGCATAGAGTACACACTCAATAAATAATTACTAAAAGGATCAATAAATTCTAGGAGTCCTAGTTATGCTACAGTTTTTCCTAAAATAAATTTTTGAGGAAAAGGAAGAACACAGAAAAAAAGCAGGGGCCCATTTGTAATTAAATGAATTTGTGTAAAAATGCTTTGTAAAGGCAAAGTACTATACAAATATTATTTTTAAGAATATTTGTCAAAGTATAAAAATATTTTGACATGATTAGAAAGAGGACTTTGGTACAGAAATCAATTTGTAAATTATTCATATTTTCTTTTTATAGTCATTAAAAAAGGTAGCATATCCTAGATCACTGTTTTCAAGTTTTGATGATATAGCTAGTTTTCAGAAGACTTCCTCAAAATGAAGTTCTAAAAATAATTTAAAATCTTTTCTATTCAGCATTCCTATATATGACTGCATAAAATATCAAACTTATACAAAAGTAGCTTACTCTATTAGTGATGAAGACTAGATCAAAAAGATTTGTACTTCCAAGCAGACATTTTAGAGTGGACATAACTAACAGTGAACTTTGCAGGGGAATCGAACTTGTTAGAAAATTCAAGAGACCAGGTCATTAAATGTTGGAATGAATCACTCTATCATAATTTTTTTTTCAGAAATGATAAGGAACAATGCATTTCTTTTTTTTTAAGCACAGAACTGACTTGAATCTCAACATTCGCAAATGGTACCCAAAGACATTTTCTATTTCTGTGGAAAGAAAACACGGAGAACTCATCAAGTTAACATAACACACATACTAAAACCCAAAGGAAGCAGGCCAGTATTGATAACAGAATTAGCTTAAATAAATGTATAATCTACAACGTGATTTCAGGATAATTCTACTGAATTTCTGAACTTTGTGGTGGCTTCTGAGGAAATCGAACATGCATAATATATGACCTGACAAATGAACAAATAAACTACTTTATTCAAGCCTTTTCATTTGTCAACAGCACCCACAATATAATGGCTTTCTGTCCAGTCTTTTAATAACATATGCATTGATTATTTCCATCTAAATCTTAACCAGAAAATCTTAGAAAGCTTTGAAGGTGTCCTTAAAGGTCTTTAGGGAGGAATTACAAAGATTTTTAAACTGAAAGATAAAAACCTAATGACAAACAATTTCATTAATACGAATGAAAACAAAAAGTCATTCCCTACAGTGTTCTTATAATCAAGACCTAATCTCCATTTGGATTTGGGGTAAGATGAAGAGAATTAAATAAGCTCATGGTTTATGGCAATTCTTAGAAATTCCCCACTATAATTTGCTCCTTTAAAACTCTCCCTAGGTGAATCACAGAAGTAGACAAGTAATAAATATCACTTTAGCAACTGCTCAAGTAAAACAAAGGAAGTCAGTTTTAAAAATATATCTAGACCAGAATAATACGCACTAATTGAAAACGAGTCAGTCTAGTGAGGCAAGTAATGAGAAACTGTAAAAGCCAGGATAATGTATTCAAAAGATATAAAAATTGGTCAGTTTATATTTGCTAAGGCACATTTGAGCTTTAATTATAACACTTCATCGCATATAGAGCATTATTTTATTAATTAGTCTTGAGAGCCATTCCAGTTGCAGTTTTTATGCTGCCTTATGGTTTGGGGAACATAGATTGACTCCCATGGGTGTAAAAATTGCTTTAGAGAGTGATGCTATAGTTCCCACTACCTGTGTGAACTGTCTTGGAATTTTCCCTACAGGAAAACCATATATCCCTCCATCACAGTAATTCAGACTGACTATATATTTTCACTTTCAGTAAAGAGTACAAGACATAAATTTTGCTATAAAATTTTGTCATTAATCTGCAATGATATACAAAGAAAATATGAATTACCTGATTTATAAGCATATTAATTTAAAAAGTGAAAAAAATTTGATTATAGTTTCAACGTTGACAGTTTAATGGGATTTGCATTTCCATAAAATGCAACAACCAAAGGTATTAATTTATAATAGATAATAAGCAGGTGATTTAAAAAAATGACATGCCAAATACATGAGGAACAAGTTTACGATAACAAGGGACCCATCTTGATAGCAAACATGATATATAAACAGTATTTGAATCAAGAAACCCCTGAAGAGCAAGATAATTTATTATCCTGGAAACATGGCAAAGTAAAGTAAAAGTCTACAAACACAAAACCTGTCAATAACTAGCTCTTGTTGGAATTTTGTACTGATGGTGTCTTCCTGAGTGAATTCAGAAGATCCAACAGAGTTTCAAGAATTTTCTTTTGTTCTTTTTGTCCACAGGCAACAAGAGCATTACTAACTAGACAGCCATTACATTCCAACTATAAAGGGCTGCTGCATAAATGTGACAAGACTCTGAGTAAACAGAGTGCTAAATTGTTCTCTTATCAACAGGTAGGAGTGATGATGTTCTTTGAGGGAGGAGATGGTTTTGTGACAAGTGTTTTTCTTAAGGATATAAAGAGAAGCTTGTGAAAACACTGAGCCAGACCACAAGTTAAAACAGTGGACATCACAGTAGCTCTACACACTACAAAAGGATGCTTAGTTGAGAATAAACAGAAAAATCCTATAGGTGAGGAAAGAACATCATTTTCTATTCTTTCTTTCCTTGACCTTGGTCTCAGTACATAAGAGGATAAGCAAAATTAAGATTAGTTCATTAAGTTTTCTTGTCCCTCCCTCCCGTTCTCCCTCCATCCTTGCCTTCTTTCCTTAATTCCTTTGCATCTTTATCTATTCAGTGTTTACCATGTAGTAGACACTTCATGACGTGCGGGGTATAAAAATGACAACCCCCTTCCCCAAAAAGGGCTTCTTGGAGCATATGATTTTATGACAGTGGTTGACAATCAAATAGTCACACATATCCATGATGACAAAGAATGTTAAGTTATAAAAGGAAAAGTAGATGATGTTATGAGAACATATAAAGGGAGAGCTGGTCAAATGTGGTCATCAGGAAAAAACTTGCTTGATGTCTGAGCCAAAATGTAAAGGATTTTTAGCTGTTAACTAGGACATTACAAGAAGGTAGGTGTGGGTAGAAAGGGTTTCAGACAGAGGATCAGCATGTTCAAAGCTGCACCTGAGAGGAACATAGAGAACTGGGAGACTCAAAAGAAGGCAGTGCAGTTAGTGTACAGAGAGCAGAAGAAGGAGCAGCAAGAAAAGAGAAGGGTGAGGCCAGACTAGCCAGATGGAGCTTTGAGGTCCTTGCTGAGAATTTTAGTCTTTTCCTAAAGGCATTGAGAAGCCACTGAAGAGCAGTAAGATGAGACTGACATAATTCAATTTTTGTTTTTACTTAGATTACTCTGAAATGTAGATTACATTGTAGGGTGGCAAGAGTAGGTGCAGAAAGGTTAGGAGAAATGGTCTCTTGTAACTGTGGCGGTGACTGTAGTAGTAGACAGTCAAGAAATATTTTGGAGGTAAATCGACCCAGTGATGTGTTGGAGGCTAGTCAACCCGAAAAGAAACTATACCAGACTGCTCTGTTGTTGTTTGGCTAGGAGAAAGTATTTAGCTAGATTCTCCAAGCTTTAGGGTTCTGTAGATTGCAGGAAAAAAAAAGATAATAAAGAAAATAATTTTATGGTCTTGGAAAAGAGTTATTAAACTGATTAATGATTGGATCTAAGTTGGACTTGGAAGGAGGTGAAGATAGAGAACAACTGAAACTAATGTATAGAACATAGAATTATCAATTGGCTGGAAGTACTAATAAGTCAAGAAAGGTAATAGGTAGGTATCTGAACAAGCACACTAGCCAAGTGGAGATTAATTCACTTCAATCTGGTGCATGTTACCTATAACTCTAGCATCACCATCTCCCCAAAGCATGTTACTGGTCATGAGATTCTTGAGTAAGAGGACTGAGGATGTTAAGCACTAATATTTTACCACTCTTAGCAAGCAACCAAAGCCAATAACCAGGGAGAGTGAGGATATATTTATAACAAAATGCTGTCTAGAAGGGACTGTGGAAATTATCTAGTCCAAATTTCTCATTTACAGCTGTAAAACAAAGTAGCAACCACAAGCTAACTTACGGAGAAATATGGCTAGAATCTCAGTCTACTGATTCCTAGTGCAGTTGTCCATTGATTCAACTTCTTTGGTTTCTGGAACTAGAATTAAATTACCCCTTTTGTAGACATTCTGTCTCGTTTCACTATATCATATAATGCATTGTATTTAAAATACCCAACCTCCAACAAATATATGAAAAGATGTTCAACATCACTAGCTATTAGGGAAATACAAATCAAAACCACAATGAGATACCATCTCACACCTGTTAGAATAGTTATAATCAACAGAAGAAGTAATAACAAATGTTATAGAGGATACGGAGAAAAAGGAACCCTCATACACTGCTGATGAGACTGCAAATTGGTACAGCCACTATGGAAACAATATGGAGGTTCCTCAAAAAACTAAGAATTGATCTACCATATGATCCAGCAATCCTCCAAAGATTTGAAAACCCATATTCAAAAAGATATTTGCACACCAATGTTCATAGCAGCATTATTCACAGTGGCCAGGACATGGAAGCAACCAAAGTGTCCCAAGATAGATGATGGGTTAAAGAAGCTGTGGTACATATATTCGATGGACTATTACTCAGCCATAAGAAGAGATGAAATATTGCCATTTGCGACAACATGGATGGACCTTGAAATAATCATGCTAAGTGAAATAAGTCAGACAGAAACAGTTGAAAATCACATGATATCACTTACATGTGAGATATAAACCTAAAAGCAACAAATGAGGACAAACAAACAGAGATTCATGGACATGGACTATAGACTAGTGGTTACCAGAGGACTATAGAGTAGTGGTTACTAGTGGGGTGGGTTTGGAGGGGGAAGGTAGACGGGGTAAAGGGGGTCAAATATAGGAGTGTAGGGGGAGGGTGAAGTGAATAAAGGGGATCAAATATATGGTAGCTGAAGGAAACTGGACTTTGGGTAGTAAAGATACAATAGAATATACAGATGTCAAATAATAATGTACACCTGAAAATTATATAATTGTATTAACCAATATTACCCCAATAAACTTAATTAAAAAAATAAAATGCCCAACTTTCTCAATGAATGCTCTTCTACATACACATCAGAGTATTCTGACTATTTATTTCAAGTTAGAACATTTTAAAAAAATCACTATTATATTCCACCTTATCACAAAAACTAATTTAATATTCTGAATTATATGAAGGGGAGTAGATAAAAGAGAAACTAGCAGTTTCCTTGGCAATTTTTTTGCAAAGACTCCTGGGTCTTCTTTCATTTTCTTTTCCTTTTTTATAATCTTCTATATTCTTTTCTCTGGAATAATATAAATTCTTGACCTTTCTTTAAGATGTCACCTTTGGCTGTGTCTCCATAGAGATCTTTCCTTTAAATGTTGAACATACAAGGGCTGTACCATTTTATTAAGCTTTTCTTGTTTGGTAGTTATTTTCTTGGTTTGCTATTCATTTCTGTTCACGTACCTTTTATTCTGGTTTCAAAAACACTTATCAGTATCCACTGTATGCCAGACATTTTGCTAGTTACTAAGATCTTGGAGGTGAGCAAGAACAAATCTCTGTCTTCCCCACTCAGAGCTTAGTAGAGAAGACAAATAATAAAAAAAAAAAAACAACGCCGGGGGAAGCCAAGGGAAAACCTGGTAATGGGAAAAACGGTAAAGGAAAAAAAATTAAGCCTTCCAATCCAAAAGAAAAAGAAAACGGGGAACCAAAAAAGGGAAAAAAGAAGAATTTTTTTTTCATAGAAGTACTCCAGCTAATAAATGAAGAAGAAATGATAGAGATAGTTAATTATCACATTGCAACCCCTAGCCATTGATCATTAACAGCTGCCCAATCAAACTCAAAACAGAGAAAACAAGACATTATGTATCTCCTAATGATAGAAGAATACACTACCACCTATGAAGCAGTCAAACCTAAATATGATCAAACCTGTACAATTGTACTTTTCAATATGGTAGCCATTAGCCACACCTGGCTACTGAGCATGTGAAATGTGGCTAGTCTGAATTGAATTGTGCTGTAACTGTAAATTTTTATCTTGATTACATGTTAAAATGACAATAATTATTGTTCCTAGTTATGTAAGATGTAACCATTAGAGGAAACTGGGAGAAATGTATAGGGAAACTACTATTTTTGTAACTTATTGTGAGTCTATAATTATTTCAAAATAACAAGTGAAAAAAGGGGGGGGATTTAAGAGACAAATTAACTAAATGCAATGTATGGACCTTATTTCAATTCTTATTTAACCCCTTCCCCCCAAAAGAACCTGGAAAAACATTTAAGACATATATGTAAGAAATGGAAATTTGAATACTGCCTGGGTATTTGTTATGATAAAATTATTGATGTTTTAAAAGTATAATAGTAGCACTGTGATTACATTTAAAGAGTAAATTCTTATATTTTAGAGATGCTTTCTCAAATATTTATGAATTAAGTGATTCATGCCTGAGGTTTGCTTGAAAATAATGGAGGACAGGGTAGGGGTATAGAAGAAGTAAAATTGGCCGTGAATTAAAAATTGTTGAAGTCTTGGTGGGTGGGTACAGGGGTATTTATTATGGGATTTGGTCTGCTTTTGTATATTTTTATTATTTTTCATAATAAAACATTTTTAAAAATCACCAAAAGAGATGGAAAATTTCTTAAAGGATATTATTAATGCAGACACTTTTGACATTTAAAATATGATGGCTTGGATTATTTATAATTGACCCTTGGACTAGAGGAGTGAAAAAGACTTCTATTCAACTTAATTTTAATCAAAAGTATTTTTAAAATAGTCACTGAATGCTTACGATGGGCAAGACACTAAGCTTAAAAATGTCCTACCCTGTGTACATCATTCTGCTTCTGAACTGTTGGAAAATCGCCTCCAATAGGTGCCTGCCGGCTTAACTCATCATCTTTCAGCTGGAGCCACACCAGAAGTTCTTGTAGAGAAAGGTGCAGACGCTTCCACTGGTCAGAACTGGCTTCCAAATGGGATCTGAAAAATAACAGGAGCAAACGATATCAGAATATCTAAAAGAATAATTGACAATTCTAACAATCCCATTACGGTACATTGGTGTTTTAGTTTGATAATGTATAAAGCTATTGTGAACTACATAGCAGTTCTCAATACTAATCTGGCTACCTGTTTTTGAGAGCCATGCAATGGGGGTATTTTAATGGCAATTTTGAGGAAAGGCAGTGTTTAGTCCTATGTTCGTTTCCATATGCAGAATTCTGAGATTTTTGGCATGAAATATACCCTAGAATGGATTGCTTTCCCATAGCATTGTAGTGAATGATTCTTAACATTTTTGATAGAAAAAATTGGACCCAGTGACTAATATAAACCACTCAGTTTTCATGTGACTCATGTTAGTACTGGAATTCTTTTGGAAAGGAAAGTCTCTCCCCACATTTTGACTTTTCCATTTCTACACCTTAGACAGCCTCTTCCATTGACTCCTTCCATCTGGCATCTGTTCCTTTCTGCTCCTCTTTCCCATATGCTTCTCCTTTTCCTCTACCATTCTTTATTCGTGCGCACCTGGGATTTGTTTGCACCAAGTTCCAACATTTTCTGCTTTGTTTCCTTTGTGTAAAATGTACTGAGACAACAAGTCACATGGAAAAGTAAAATCAGACATTTGTCTGAAAGCCTCCCTCAAACATGAATAATTTAGGCAAAAGACTGAATGCTTTACCATCAACTGTATTTAGAAAACGATAATCCATAGAAGCCATTTAAGAATACACAAATGAATGATCTGTACTATAAAATCCACATTTCATTTAAGAATGAGAGGCTCAATTAATAACATAAATCATAAACCAGAAAACAAAAAAGAGACGTGGAATTTTAGCAAGGCTCTATCTTTAGGTAAATCAAGAATTATGCTGCATTACTCATACATTATCAGCAGTTACTAATTAATTCATGAAAATTAATGTTGGCTATAACAAAAACACAATATAGTCTCTGCAAAGATTAAAATGTAGAGCAACCAGGTAGAACATTTTCCTTTGCCACTTGGTAACTTTACCTGACATTTCAAATACAATTCTCCTGCTGGCCTTTGTCAAACAGAATCTTCAAATAGTAACCATGTACTGAAATTAAATTGTTCTAAACTTTCTGAAGCATAATTTGATGACATGTAAAAATCTTTAAAATGTATAAATACAGTGATCCATAAGCTTAAATTCAAGAAATTATACTTAAAGAAACAGGAAAAGCATGCAAAGATATAGGTAGAAAATGTTATTTACAGCATCACTTATGATTGACACAAAGTAGAAACAACTTGAATATTCAATACTAGGGAATTTGTTATATATATAATCCTGAATTCATATAATGCAATGTTCAAATCTATGAATCCTATGCAGTATTCCATGTGATGATATAGCCAAATATTTAGAGATATAAAAAAGATTACCCTTTCAGTTGCTAAGTGAGAAAACAGGTTACGAAAATGTACACAATCTATTTTTTCTGAAACGTTTGTGTGTATATGTGTTTCTGTGCACATGCTTGACTATGCATGAAAAAATTCTGAAATGACAACTAGTTTATCCCTCAGAGGCAGATTTACAGATTTATTCCTTCGTCTATATACTTCTCCAAATTGTCAGAATATTTTTTCTATTATAAGCAATAGAAACATTAGATTTAGAAAAAAATGAAGGCATTTCTATTCGAGAAATTAAATTGTTTGAGACTCTAAGGGCATTTATTATCTGATAAATAAATCATGAGATACCAACAATAGTATGAATTAAATATAATAGTGTGGATTGCATATAGGGTAGAGGTCAGTTCTTCTGTTTCTGTTTCCTCCTTCTCTTTCAGTTATCATTTTTCTATGATAAGCCTAAGTGAGAATTCCCTATGCAAGATTTTAGCTGTTTAATGGCATGTAATGACTACTGGTTACAGAGATTCCCTGGGGTGTCGAAAATTTGCAGTTTGGTCCCCTTGAGGGCGAAAGAGGCTGTCAAACAGGACATTTTGACAGATGGGTAGAGAGAGGCATAGTCTAGACATGGAAAAGCAGCAAATGGGAGAAGAGTCACTTATTAAATAAATATTTGAGTGCATTTAAGTCCCAATAAGGCATTGGGAATAGAGAAAGGGGAAGGTAAGGGAGAACAGAAAGATGCCTAATGCTTGGCCTCCCTTTATCTAGGAGAGGAAATAAAATATCCCTCTGGGAGAGGTCTAGAGGAGGATAAATATGCACAAGATCACGCTGCCTATAGTGAGGCCTCCAGCTGTTACTTCTTCACTTAATGCAGTGCTACAACCCCAGTTCTAGGTTAAATGGTGCTAATTATCGGTAGTTCAGTGAAATCCGTTATGTCCCTTAAGAGAGAAAAAAATAGTTTGAGACTCAGGGAATTCAATTCTAAAAGATCTAAGAGAAACTCCATAGCATGAGAAAGAGAGGTTGTTAGGAGCCAGGAACACAGGACAGTCAAGAGTCAACAGAGGTGCAGAAGAAGGACCTGGGACCACAGCTGACCAAAAACTCTCATGTGTTTGGATGAGGGTACCTTATTCATCCATAAGGTGTGGAGTTAGGTAACATTTCAGAATGTTTGATCACCTTAACCACATATCGAATGACTGTTTCTTTCTTTTTCTTGCTATAGCGTGAGAGTGAAAGGCAAGATGTGATATGCAGACAAAAACTTAAGCCAAACACTTATAAAGGCAAAGGATACTGGGTAAGGGCTGGAGAGGAGAAAGTCAGAGAATGACTCCTGATTTAAAACAACATCTACAAAGAAACATTTGAGCAGCTTGTTTAAAATATAGATTCCTAGGTTCTACCTCCAAAATTTTTGTACTTTTAACAAGAACCTTCACAACTCAGCAGGTGAGCTCCAAAAACATTCTGTGAGAAAGAATTTCTTAAAGTATTTCCTGTGTGCCCCAAATATTACCTATGGACCTCCACAGGGCAAAGGTAGTATTTGTCAGTGACATGATTTTGAAGGAGATCTAAATGTAATGAAACTATGAGCTCAGAAAACATTTTCTTTGGCTGCACTAAGCTTGTGAAGTGTTTTCAAGACACATTTCTAATGCATTTGTTGTAAGCAGCTGTGCTATTTCTATTTTCAAGATCATATACCAAATATTTCTAAATGATTAACCTGTGTTTGTATTTGGAAAGTCTCTTCCTGAAAATGTTTTTGTTTTTGTTTTTTCCTATTTGTAATGACTCCCCAGCCTCTTGTTTTATAATAGGCTATTAGGGCTGGGAGAAACCTTAGAGATTGTTATCCAACCCTCCTGTTTTACAAATGTGGAAACTGAGATGCGAAGGTATTAAGATAGCTGCTGAAGCACATAACTTGAGCTGTCATATTAAGACATGGGAAATAGAAATTATAAACTTTTCTTATAGGAGAAAATCCTTAACCTTAGTGGTTTTTACCAAATGTTTTGGATCCCTGAGCAAGGCTTCCTACTTATTGGCAGATACACTCTACCCCTACCTCCTCAACAGAAAGTAACAGAGGAGGTTTGAAGAGGCACACTTAGCTTCTATCTGTTTTCTATTAATCTTTATTAGAGAAGACAAGAGCTTAGGGATTACTAGCTTTTAACAAGGCAAGTGCTGATCTTTAATAAGCAGATAATTTCTACAATTTGTGAGGTTTAGGTAAAATGCAGAACCTTTAGGTGTGTTGGGATATATTGCTTGGTCTTTAAGGAACTCTTCAGTGTCAAGACTCTAAGAATTATAGGGGCTGCTAAAGTGATAGTTATTTCTCTAGACACAGATATTTCAAATGTGATTTAGTTGATGCCTAGTTTGAAATCCTTAATAAAACTTTACTCTGAAAAGTATGTATCCTTAAAGCAAAATGTGTTAAATTGAATTCATTTTTCACTTTTCACTTTGACTTTCTTTATAAAACTAATGATTTATCCCTGTATATCTTTGGTACCCTTGTGTAATAGGTAGCACTTAAGCATACAGAAAGAAAAGATAAGAATGCAGGAATAATAAGGAACCAGAGAAATAAAATGGGAGCTATGGGGCTTTAAATAAAGAGAGAGAATTAAGCGCAAAGAGAAGTAAACATTTTTTTTCCAGATGGGCTATGAACTCCAACTTTCAAACATAATTAACATTCTGAGAGTAAGAGAAAGAAGGTCAGAGATACTCCATGTACGAGTTGCATTTTTCTCTGCATCCTTTTGCTCTTTGTTCTCCACTATAGAAAGACTTCTAACTATTCTAACTTTTAATACTGAGCACTCTCTTGGAGGTTTATTGCTGCTGTGGATTATATAATGTTGGTGTTCTAACTTCTCATATTAATGCTCAAAATTTCAAGTGAATATTTGTATATGACATTACAAATTTCTCTACCAAGTATAAAAATCTCACAGAATGTAAATTTTGCTGAAATTATGTTGACAACATATTTACAGAGTTAATGGTATATACAATAATCTAGAAAATAAAATCTGCTGGTAAATAAAATTAAAATCTTCATCCCTATTTCTTATGTAAAAAATTCACTTGACAACTTCTCAAATTATTAATATTTTCAAAATTAAAATGCAAGGTTTGTGGATATAGAATATTGGATGTGTGCATTCATGTAGGTATACATGTAATTCAAAAATTTTGACTATTTTTATTCCACTGAAATCAGTTGTTTCCTTTTGTTTGATGGCACTCAATAATCACTGAATATTCTTATTATGCCTCTTGGACATGATACGTGTGGACAAAATACATGTGGAACAGATGTCATATACTTTCCTTGAACGAAATTAGGAGATAGTACTATACAATTTCAATTAAAGTATTTTTTTCTTAAAGACATCTTGTTAATTTTTCCTTATACCATATATTTGTACTTAATCAGCTCCATTTAAATATGAGAAAACCAAGGTAGAGAAGTTTAAAAATTTGCTTAGGTTCATTAAGAGCAATTGCAGAATTAAAAATAATAGAATTGTAGAATGGCAAGGGAAGTTGAATAGACCACCCATATTTCTGGTCAAAACTCCTCATTTCAGTGAGGGAGAAAATTGAAGTCTGAAGCAGTTGAGTGACATGCTTAAGATTATATGCTAGGTAATTAGTAACAGAGCCAGGAGAGAAATTAGGCTGCCCAGCACTGGTCCAGGACTCTTTCTACTCCATCTCACTGACTCATTTAGAGCTTGGAGTTTTTGTATTCATCTAATTTAGCTGGAAGCAGCAAGCATAGCCCTATGAAACAACTCATGAATACTTAAAGAAACTTGCCATCGAGTGTAAATGAGAATAGTATAGGGAAGACCTGGTGAAGAAATCATCAGAGAGAGAAATATTCATTGTGGCATTTGAGCCAAAATTTGGAGAATGAGAGGAGAGATGGTACTCCAAGTGTGAGGACCAGCGAAGGTACAAACTCATATGGGAGAATGAGAAAATTGTTGGAAAGAAGGAATGGGGTTAAAAAGAAGAAAAGTCTACAGCTATGCCACCCTGAACGTGCCCGATCTCGTCTGATGTTAGAGGCTAAGCAGGGTTGGGCCTGGTTAGTATTTGGATAGGAGACCACCTAGGAAGACCAGGTGCTGTAGGCATTAAAATAAAAAAGAAGAAGAATATATTTGGCTCAGAGAATCTGTGTTGGCGAGTAACTAGATTGCTGCTTGGTGAGGAAGGAACTGGGAGACATGGGAAGAACAGAAACAAGAAGGGGTTAGTAGGGTTTTATTAGACAGCGAAGGGTCCACTAGATTCTCGTGACTAAACATAAGCTTTGTGGGAGCAATGATTTTTTTTTGTCTGTTTTGTTTGCTGTTTTTTTTTCCTCAGTGCCTAGAAGAGTGTTTAGTAGATGATAAACACTGAGTAAATATTTGTTGAATGAACAAATAAGTAAATGAATGACTAAAATATGGATGCCAACAAGACTGAAGTTCTTGACCAAAGAGATAACGTGATAGAAACAGTGTCCAAGGAAGGAAATTTTGCAAATGTGTGATAGATAATCTCAATATGTAAAGGAACGGAGACCAATTTATCAGTACAGAATGACATGATAAAGACTTAAATAAGAATTGTAATCACAGGAAGAGAAAAGACAGGGCAGAAGGAAAATAAACGGAGGGGAAAGGACATACTATGGACTTGAATCCGGAAGCACAAGGATACATTGTATGAGCAAATGGAACCCAGAAGAAAACTTCAAAATTATTTGGATTCAAACTCAATTTTTTTTCCATTAAAATGGATACCTGTGAAATCAAGCACTAATGTTTTTATATTTTGAAATTTAAAACTGGCTTTAGAATCCCCTATCAAACAATGAACCAACTGTAATTTTTTGTGTAATATGTTATAGCTTAGGCAAACCCAGGCTGTTTTTTCCAGTGTATTTTTGGAACTATATTTTAATCATGGTGACTTTTCACTAAAAAATAATGTCAGTGGAGAAATTGACTAGATTCACAGTGCAATCTTATAAGTGTCATTAATAGTTCTGTATCTAACTCTTCCAGTGCTATTTATCCTATTTCATAGCCATCTCAAATTACTACCTCTACTGTGCTTCTCTCAACTGACTCTGACATCGTGTATAGATTGACAGATGCCCTTATTTCAACCAAGTGTCAGGGAATAAACTGGATTGCTTTGATGTGAAGAATTATTTCCTTGCTTTTTATAAGCAACTGTTTATAACAACACATCCTATATTATTAGACAGGCGTATTAAGAAGCCAAAACCATTGATCTGAATATCGAAATTCTAGAATTTGTGGCACCTTAGATAAGCTAAGGTAACTGTTTTCTACTTGATTAATGGCAGTAAGAATTAAACTGTGGTAACTGGCATATGGGAAATTGCTGAGAATGAAGAGCCCATATTTTGGCTGACATACTGTTTGCTGCTTTCAATTCTCTTTTTATTTCATCAAGTTCACATGAAGGAGAAAAAAGACACTGAGTGATGTTCAGAACAGTTTTAGCACCTTTCTTTTTTCTTTCTTGCAAAAAAGAATAACTTACATTTCTTTACCAGTATCTTTTCTATCTCACATGTTTTGTTCCTTTTTAATGACAGAAGTTTAAAAAATGTCCTTTGTCATTAAATATCCTGACTTGTCTTAGAGTTTAAGCTGTAGAAAGAGAATGGAGTCTCCCTACCTATGAAAATGCCATTACCCCCAACTTATTACCGACACACTGATACCAAATTCATAGACCAAAGAGGGAGATAAAAACAAATATCTTGAAACTTGGAGTGCAAACTTGGGAGGGGAGACCTCATAAATAAAAATAAATTGTTTTCTACTCTTAAGAATCTATTTCTCTGTTTCATCTTTTCACTTATTATGTATTTATGTATAAAAGTTGGCGAGTCTTACTTTTTCCTTCTTTCTTTTTTACTCTATAGTATAATATGATGTTTAGAAGCTCAGACTCTGGAACCAGACTCTCTGTGTTCAGATCTTGCATCTGCCACTTACTAAGTGACCTTGAGAAAGTTATTTAGCTTCTCTGTGCCTGACTTTCTTCAAATGCAAAGAAATGATAATAATAGAATCAATCTTTTAGGGCTACTGAGACCATTAAATGGGTCAAAAACTATAAATCACCCATGATATTGCGTGGTATGTGGTGCACCATGTGTTAGTTCCTATTTATTATTATTATTATTATTATTACTATTATTATTTCATAGTAAGTGCAGATTTTTGCAAGAGTGCTTTCAAAGTAATAAATTTCAGTTATATTTTTTCTCATTGTAGAAGTAAATATGCCATATGTCAAAAGTTCGGACAATTTAGAAGAAGTACGAAGAAAAATCTCCCTTATGCAATCTTACAGCCTAGAGGTAGAGACCACTCCCATTGTTCAGTGCATTCCCTCATAACTATTATGAAGTTCATTCGTCCTCTTTGACCTCCACTACCACCCCTCCTCTAGACACAGAAGAAAGCACAAAATATTTTTATAAAAGGATGCAAATTAGGAAAAGCAACTGATTAGAAAGCAAGAAGCCTGACGTCCACTCCCTGTACTTCCTGTCATTTTGGTGACACTGAGCATTTCACTTACTATTTCTGCTCTTTGTCCTCGCACTGAACTATGGTGAAATGGGTATAGCAAGAGCTTCACTTTGCCCTCCTTAGAACAATGCTTAGGTGTATCCACTAGCTTCTCAAGAGGAAGCTGATACACAAGAAGGGGCAAAGTACAAAATAAGTGTACATAGGACAGTTAAAGAATTAGTCTATGAGAGGATATGGTAACAAAATCTGAGAGGAATCTAAGGACAGGAAGTTGCTAGAATCTCTCCTTAGCTGTGGTAGCTATGCAGAGGTCTCCTCTCAACTGCTAATTACAATGCGTTACGGTATTTAAAGAATGTCCTCTGTTATACATTTAGAATAATGCCAAAGACAGAATTCTATGATAGATATACGTAAATTTTATCACTTTTTTCTTAACCCTGTGGTAAGCCAAGAAAGAATATGAAATTAGGATAGCTATGTTCCTCCTTTAAATTCACTCTAATGTCTTAATATGCATCTCTTTCCTGGTTATAAAACATCACCACTTGAATCTAATCTGAACCTTCAAGTATCATCTCCATACTAAGCGAATGAAAAATTCATTTATTCAAAATAAAATGAATCATTTTGAAATTGGGTGATTTACATAAACATGAGATATTAGCCACTTATGCTAGGAAAATGAGGGAAATTTTGCCATTTTAATTCATCTCTGGCTTTTTTGCCCCTGATCTTTTCCTACCTAATGTTGAGAGACTTTTTCCGCAGCTCACTCCACTTGAAGTTCATGTTATCTAAACGTCTTTGTAACAGGACTGCATCATCAGAACCTTCCAGAGATCTCAGGATTTTTTGGCCATTTTCATCCAGGGTGTGATAGATATCCGTGTGAGCTTCGATTTCTCCTTGGAGGTCCTACAGGACAGCAGGGAGAAGAACACGTGTGAATTACCAAACAAAAGAGACCAGCTTCAAATGTAAATTTGAACAATTGTAAAAAATAAACCATTAGTTCAAAAGACATTTCGACTGGGCCTACTAACAAAATGATTCACCTCCAACTCAGTTTTCTTGGTGTATTATCTCTTCATGTTTTTATGTAGATTGAAAATGGGCATCTTATTAGGTATAATAAATTTATCCCTTGACATTATAGATTAGAATATAATGTGTTGCTAACTTTACAAATTTCATAAGTTATATCTTCTAGTCCATGGACAGAATATATTGTTTTATGAGTGATATGAAATAAAATTCCATGATAGAGTCCACCCCAGTGCCAATCATTTCATCGCACTATGGGTCAAGTCATATTTTCCATGCACATAGTAATCTGAAGAGTTGACTCTGACCATAGAAGCATGGAGAGTCTAAAAAACATTTCTGTACTCGGTTCATACCACCAGCATATTAACAGAATTCTATCATCAGAGAGAATCTTTTTGACAATACACATTAAATTCACCTTGGTATTATAGCATCGAACATTTATTACAGCACCATACATTTATTAGTAAGATTTCCTAATTGAAACACCATTGTATTTTTAGGCTTGACAGGTGGAAAGTCCATAGGACCTTGACAAGAGTTATAAGACGTTATGCATTCAACCTCATTTGTACATACACAGATCAAGAAAATTATCATAGTAGAAGAATCTGACCTTTACATGGTATGTCTTCCTGTGTAACATTTTCAGCTTGAACCGGGGACTACAGCACTGATCCTGTTGCATAGCAATCCTGAGAAAACCCGGCGACTGAAAGAGCCCTGCTTGAAAATGCCAACTTTGCTTACATTCTGTTGACAGAATGAATTTTGAAGCACAGGCCTCACCAGTCAATAATAATAAACAGCCACTTTGTACTCCCCAGTAAACGGTAGCCAGGCCTGTGGATGTGGGAGGGACCTCAAAGAGAGGAGGCCTGGAGTATGCAACTGACAGTTTATATTAAACAGCCAACTTTTCTTATCATTTTGCCATTATAAGCCAGAGACATTATAAATTCATTTTATATATGTGTTTCCCTCCTTGTTCCCAGCAGAACAGTCAAAGCCAAAAGAACATTCCTTAGAGAGCTGCTGGGTACCAGCATTCCTTTCTGCCTACACAATGAATGGAGGCTTTGTACATTATCTGACTTACTTTTCGAGATTTGTATGCTTCTGTTTAACAAGTTTAAAAATTCATTCTGAAGCTTGGAACAATTAGATTGACTGGTGTAACTAGAAAAGTTTTTTTTCCCTCTTTCTTTCTAAAATTGAATTAAATTATTCTTCTAAAGTAAGGGAGGAAAGTGGCTGGCAGCAATAACGTGTTAGAAATTCTGAAGAACTGGCCTGTGTTTTCAGTTAGTCTCTTAGATGCAGAATTTTGAATGTTGCAGAAGTAAGGTAGATGGACAATGAATGTCTCCCATCACCATTTTGGCAGCCAAATCATCCCTGATGGACCCTAAAGAGAATTTTGTTCCATTTCCTTTAACTGGAAGACAGGATGGGAAGTATGGATAGAACCATATCTGAAGTTGAAAGAAGAGAAATACTAAAGCAGACCAAGTAGCATCCAACTCTAATCCATTAAAAACAATGTTCTGGAAGGAAATAGTCTGATTTTAAAACTAGTTTATGTGGTTGAAAACTAGTATTGGGCTTCTTGCAGAAATGAAGTTTAATCAGGTATACATTCATTTTATGTTTGTGTCCCTACATGGAAAAACATATCCTGCTGAACTTGCCACTTTTTTAGCAAAAAAGTGAGGTTAACTTATCTAAACAATTCAGGAATGAAAACCAAATTCAAGTTATCCAGATAATTCCACCAATTCTCTCTTTTACTTTACTTTCCTTCTTGTTGTATTTGATTTGTACACTACTTAAAACTTTGCCTCAGCGTATACACTTAGGGAATTACAACCAAACTTTCAGGTGTTCAAGAAAATAAAATATTTTGACTAATGCAACCAGCTCTTTATATTAATATGCATATGATAGTGCATTTATAGCGGAGACCCAAGCTCAATAACAGTTCCTTAAGATTATGTATATCATGAAGTCATCAACATTTTGTTGAATACATGAGAGATCTTTCCAAGCATAAACAGGATGTTGATTCATAAATTTGCTAACTTTCATCTTTGCCATTTATATTATACTGCACATAAACATCTTAGTTGTATCACCAAAAAATAAATGATGTTGTATCTTTGTTGTATCATCAAAAAATCAATAACCTAGTATTTAGATTATTTGTCTAGTCTTAGCACTGTGAAAAATATGATAAATGCAAGAGACAGGTCTATCTTTACTTTTCTTAAAATCTAGTGATATTTTTATTTAATCATTCTTATTACCAACTGAATATTGATGAAAATTTCCTACCAAACCTCATAGATACTGGGATAAGAACTTCTCCTCTTGGAAATTCAGAAGTGGCTGAAGCAAAGTCTTAGCATTGGCAGTAAGGTAACTCTTAATTAGTATTATTATTAGGTCAGTATTACTTCTCTAGGTCATGATGGTGGTTTAGAGGAAAAAATGACACATGTACTGCAAAGGGCTTCAGAGTTTACAAAGCACTTACCATTATACCGCTTTAGTTATTCTTCCTCCTTGCCTTGTGAAGTACATAATATTTTCTCTGTTTTACAGATGAAAACAATGAGGTTCAGAAATGTTTCAGCAACTTGCCTAAAGTCATATATCTTGTAATTGTTGGAACTGGGCAATGTACCCAGTGGTTTTTTTTTTAAGTTAAAATTATTGGGGTGACATTGGTTAATAAAATCATATAGGTTTTAAGTGTACAATTCAACAGTACATCAAATGTATATTGCATTGTGTGTTCACTACCCAAAGTGAAATTTCCTTTCATCATCAAATATTTGACCCCTTTTACTTTTTAAAAATATTTGTTTTTATTTTTTTCCTGGCTTTACTGAAATATAACAGACAATTAGTTGCTCATATTTACATTGTGTAATTCAATGAGTTTTTTTCAATTGTAGTTGGCATACAATAATATATTAGTTTCAGTTGTATAGCATAGTGATGAGAGACCTATATAACTCACAAAGTAATCACCCCACCAAATCTAGAACCCCTCTTCTCCCTACATATTTATTACAATATTAACTATTTTCCTTATGCTACACTTTGTATCTCCATGTCTATTTTGTAACTATCCATTTGTACTTCTTAATCCCTTTGCCCTTTTCATTGTCTCCCCAACCCCCATCCTATTCAGTAGCCCTCAAATATTCTCTGTATCTATGAGTTTGTTTCCATTGTTTTTGTTGTTGTTGTTATTTATTTTATTCTTTAGATTCCACATGTATGTCTTTCTCTATCTGACTAACTTCATTCAGCACAATACCCTCTAGGTCCATCAAGGCAATATCTTTTTCTATACCCTTCCTTTTAGTCTGTGTGTGTCTTTTAATCTGAAGTGAGTCTCTTGTAGGCAGCGTATGTAGATATCTTGTTTTCTTATCCATTCAGCCACCCTATCTTTTGGTTGGAGCACTTAATTCTTTTCCATTTGAGTTATTTGTTGACAAGAATACAGTTATTACCATTTTTTATTCATGACTTTGGTATATGGTTTTTCTTCTTAAAAAAGTCCCTCCAACATTTCCTGTAATATTGGTTTAGTGTTGATAAATTCCTTTAGATTATTTTTGTCTGAGAAGCTCTTTGTCTGTCCGTTGACTCTAAAGGATAGCTTTGCTGGATAAAGAATTCTTGGTTGTAGATCCTGGGTTTTCATCATGTTGAATATTTTGTGCTAAGTCTTTCTTTCCTTAAAAGTTTCTTTTGAGAAATTAGCTGCCAGTCTTATGGGTGCTCCCTTGTAGGTAACTAAGTGCTTTTCTCTTGCCGCTTTTAAGATTCTCTCTTTGTATTTAAACCTTGGCATTTTAATTATAATGTGTCTTAGTGTGAGCCTCTTTGGGTTCATCTTTTTTGGGACTCTCTGAGATTCCCAAGATTGTATGTCAATTTCATTCACTAGGTTAGAGAAGTTTTCTATCATTATTTCTTCAAATAGCTCTTCAACTTCATGTATCCCTTCAGGTACCCCTATGATCTGGATGTTTTTACATTTAATTTTGTCCCATAGGCTCCTTAAATGATTATTATATTATTGGTTTCCTTTTTCTTGCCATTCTGATTGGGTGTCCTTGGCTTCCCTATCCTCTGTATTGGTGGTTTGATCCTCTTCTTTATCTACTCCATTGATTCCTTCTAATATACTCTTCATCTCAGATAATGTGTTCTTCATTTCTGACTGGTTCCCTTTTATAATTTCCATTTCTGTTATGTTTTTTATCTCTTTGTTAAAGTTCTCACTGAGTTCCTCTACACTTTCTCTAAATTCACTGAGCATCTTTATAACCAGTGTTTTGAACTCTGCATCTGTTAGATTACTTGACTCCTTTATTCCTGGATCTCTGTTCTGTTCTCTTATATGGTTCCTACTTCTTTGTCTTCCCATTTTGGCTACCTTTCCATGTTTGTTTCTATGTACTAAGCAAAGCTCCTCAGTCTCCCGCTCTTATTAGCGTGGTTTTGTGTAGCAGGTGTCTAGTGGCACAGTCCTGAGAGAGGTTCAGCTGCAGGCTAAGTTCCCCCCCCAGCCTCTGCCCCTCCAGGGCCACCTGTTAAGATTCAGCAAGCAATCCACAGATGCTGTGCTTATAGTTGCCTCAAAAGGCCACACGAGAAACCGAGGTCAGCTGCTATCAGTGTGGGTCTTAGAATTGCTCAGCAAGGAACACCAGACTTGCTGAAGACACACCTGGATGTGGCTTGGGTGGGGGTTGCAAGTTGGGAAAGGTGGAGTTTCAAGGAATCCTCTGGGCGGAGTGACCTCTGTTACCCAGTTTGATGATGTTTCAGCTATGGTGGTGCTGAGTCCACATACTGGGAGTAGGGGAGAGCTCAACAGAGGAACAATGGATACCACCGGCACTTCTGCCTGGGAGAGAACCTCACCTCTGGTCCTCAATCCGACAACTTAGTGTCCCCTTGTAAGCCCCTGGCATCCTCCGGAGCATCCAACTGGGCACTGGGGCTCAGAGCGAGCAGGTCCATCACCGTGAAAGTCTGCTTGTGGACACAGCCACTTTAAGAGGCATCTGCAGCTATCAATGCCACAGCCTCTGTCCCACTAAGCTGCTGGGGACTAGGCAGCCTCATGTCCTCGTCCTTCCTACCTTCTACTGCTGCAGGGTGATTTCTCATTTCTGTCCCTAGTTATAGGGCTTCTGTTCCTCTAGATCCCAGGTGACTTTCCTTGCTGTTTGTTCCATGTTTCCATCCCAACTTTGATTTGGTCACAAGAGGGATGAGCAAAGCCTCTAGCATCTATCCTAGTTTTAGATGCCTTTTGACCCCTTTTACTTTTGACTCTAGAAGATCTTGCACTATCTCCATCACCCATTTGCTATAAGCATTGGTTGTAATAGACAGCAGTCACTGAAGCTGAGCAAGGCTACTACTAACAAGGGGTTAAAAAAAAACAACTGTTAAGAGAAAAGCACAAAAAAGACCTTATTATTGATTTTGATTAAAAAAATTTATCCACATGGATGAAAAGGAATCTTGACTACCCTTTTCACTTCTCATTTTGAAATTAGACATCAGAGACCACCTGTGAGCAAAAACTGTTTGCATTGAAAAGGTCTTCTTACTACAAAATATCCCTGCTGACAGAAAAGGAAATTCTCCCATTAGTGATTCATTCCTTTGTCTATAAGAGCCAGGTGAACATTACACTAAATAATGATTTGACATATCTGTATAAACCTAGTTTGGCCATGTTCCTTTGGGATGGCAGGCTGGTAGATAATCTGTCAAGCTACAGGACTAAGGTAGGTTGCTCTAAAATGGAGATGAGTATCCGTGAAGATCACAAGGCTTTTTTAGGAGGTTGGCATGCTATAATGGAGATTTTTCAGTACAAGTAGGCAGCATAAATCCTAGGTGGCGAGTAGACATCAATAGGGCAGGTAGGAAGAAACACGCATTTGTATAAAACTATCACGATGGCATCGATCTTAAGATTAACCTTAGATACAGGGGCCACAGAAAAGCAAGAGTTTGGTATAGAGAAACAAGTGGAGTTCTCGGAGGATAGCCAATCTGGACAAAAGTAATTTTTACAAATATTTTTAAGTAGTTTCATTTTACTTCTGACTTAATTAGAAAATATCACTCACTATATTCAATGCATGCTATCAATTTTTTTCTTCTTTTTGTGACTATTCTTTAGAACAATAATGAATAGCAAAAGAGGTATTTGTTACATAACAGAAACGGTAGCTACTATACAAATAGCATACATATGCACTTAACATATAGTAGCATATATAACACTTACTATATACTAGGTATTGTCCAAAGCATTGTATATCCACGAAGTCATTTAATCCTCTCAGGAACCCTCTAGGGTAGGCATTATTATTTTCATTTTATAGATAAGAGAGTGAAATTACAGAGAAGTTAAGTAACAATGTCCGAGGTCACACAGCTAATGAACTATGTGGCCAGATAGTAAACCCAGGCCATTGGCCTCCAGAGACTGTGCTCTTAAACACTAAGCAATATTACCTCTGAGTTCTTATTAATTTTATTTTATTTTCTATTAACTTTTTCTATTAATATTTCTGCCTAAATTTCAGCATATCTGGAACTGTTACTAGACAGTACAGAAAAACATTTTCACCACTCGTAGTAATTTTATGGTCTTTTTTAATATGGAGACTGTTAAACAGATTTGAAGCAGTGGATGGAGATATATCCAATACAACAAAGGAGAATATAAAATAATTGAAAAAATGGGTACAAATGGAAAAATAATATGTATCCCTCCTCCGCAAAGAAACATATAGACTAAAGTTCTGTACAATTATGGAACAGATTTTATCTGTGAATATCAAGAAAGTTCAGATGTGAGGCAAGTAATATGTTCATAGTGTAGCAGTTTTAGAAGTAGGGAGTATACTGTTTCCCGTAGAGTTTTTTAAAATCTCATACTTCCTTCTTTTCTAAGTCTAGCCTACTTCTGTCATAAGTCCCCTTTCTTAGTCTCCAGGGAAACCTAATGAAAAGTGTAGTTAAATAGACATAGTTTGAATCTCCCCTTACTCTTTCCCTTATTAACTGCATAAGTTTAAAAAAACTCTTTAGTCTTTTTGGTGCCTCTAAGTATTAAATAATAATACCTACCAGCTGGGCTGTTTTGAATGTTACATTGAATAATTTTTGTAAAACACTTTGACCAGCATCTAGAACACAACAGATAGCTAATGTGTGGGTTTCCATTATAGAGAATCAATGTGGAAATCAAGTGATACAAATAGGCCTCATGAAGTCCAAGGGACCTGCTTTGAGCCTTGATGGATGGACAGGATTGAGAGAGGTGGGGGTAAGAGGGCATTCCAAGTGAAAGAATAGCATGGAAGTGGCAAAAAGTTGGAAGTGAATTTAATTATGAGCAGAGACAATGAATTGCACAACTTGATTGAAATGGATGATGAGCATTAGGGAGACATAGAATATAGTCCTTAATTAAGATGGATAAAGCCTTTCTTTTAAGACGCCACCAAGAATAAAAGTTTATGAAGGAAAGTAAAGGACAAATACAAGATTATTAAATATTAAATTTGTACTATCTTATTTGACAAGTAGAATGTCCAATGGTGTCCATAAATAATAAGACAACTGTGGAATAATATGAAAAGTTACAAAACTTATATTAGAAGAAAAATAAAGAAGGTAGATGTCAGGAATTAGTGTTATACCCTTATTTTTATTATCCAAAAAAAATGATATGATACTCTTCCAAAACATTATGGATAATAGTATCCATGTATTTTCTTTCCTGTGTATACAGAATTTTGTGTCTCTAAAAAAGAACTCAGCAAATAATAACCTCTCTATCTTGAACGTAGCTGAGAAGTAAGCAACAAAACAAAACGAACAAAAAGATGTATAAAAAATAAAAATAAGTAACTACATTTCCCTAAAAATTCATTATAGACATACCATCTCTAATCTTTTCTGAAAGCATTAAAACATGAATAATGGTCAGGTTATTAGTTCTTCTTTACTGATAATTTTTACCTAATTCAAATAAGCTTAATAAGAGAAAAATATGATGATCTGATTTCCAAGAACTTAAAAGTTCAGAAACAGAAGATCCAAAACATGAGAGCAGTTATCCTTGAGGGCTAAAGAGAGAATAGCAAGAAGTGACACCTGACAGAGAACCAGAAAAGTGTAAAAGGAGCCGTGGGCATGCATAGTTGACCAGGGTCACACAGTGTGGAAATGAATAGCTTTACATGTATTATTAGCCCTTGAAGGCATCACTTAGCTTTAAAGCTGAGCAAAATAATTTTAATGATGATGATCCTGAATTAGCCAGAAAAAGCATATATATGTTCAGTAAACTCTATTTAAGAAGAAAGTAACACATGCGAAACTCTTTAAATAAATTTATCCAACATAGTTATTCTGAAAATCAGGTGTTGCTGCTTTAAAGAAGTTTAACCAAACAAAACAAACACATAAGTCAAACTCCCTTAGCTTGGCTGTCCAAAATAACTTGTTAATCATGAACTCTAAGTACTTGAGGTTTTGGAATACACACACACACACACACACACACACACACACACACACACACACACACTCCATTAGGAGAACAGAAATTGAGAGTAAATTTTTAGAAATGTTTATAGCAATCTAAAAATAAAAAGCATGGGCTTGCATTTTGTATGTCTGGTTTTTGTAATTTTTAAAAAGTAATTCATTTTTATTGCATGTTATAAAAGCATCAGTTTATTACAGCTCAGAAATTAAAACTAGCAAAACAAAACAGAATTGTCCTCCCTAATGGTTTTTTAAAGAAGCACCCATATAAAGGAATTGGACCCATAATCTTGACCTTATAAGGACTCTAATCTAACCACCAGAGGTTCCTAACTTGCTCAGGAAATGTAGTTGGGTGCAGATTCACAGTGGGTGTGCCTGTTTTTTCTACCCTTTCCCTATTCTATATGTGGCCATTGCAATACTTTTGAAAGCAGCAGAGTTGTCATCCCAAGAGAAACAAAAGTTAATTTGAGGATTGCCATTTGGCTTGGAGCCTGGTTGCTCTAGGTAGATAAGAAGTGTGTTTTCAGGTCCAATGCATTGCAATGCATCTTCAGCGAGCAGATATGGATTTAGAAGTCCATAGACTTTGCTTTAAAAATGGCTGTTATTAAGGCCCTCAGAGACTATTATCCTGCAGGGTTTGTTGTCTTTGCTTTCATATCTCATTCGAAAAGTCTCACACTTAAAGCACTATAAGAGTGGAGAGAAGGGATATGCTCTCCTGCCTCAGTACATTCTCAGGTGCAAAGCTTTATTTCAAAATCTAATCTTTAAAAATGCCTGGCCTAGAGTGGATTACCCCAGAGGAAACTGAACAAAATTCCATTTGTCAGACTGCCTTAAGCAATCCCAAACTCTGGGAACATGTAATGCTTTCTCCCCTTGTCCGACCCTCCGGTTTATTCTATTCTTAAAATTACTTTTGTAAATTGAAGAGTTTATTTCAGATATACCAGGTCGGAAGTATGATAAGTATCTTTTCTCTTCTGCATCTTGTTTTTCCTACTTTCTTTTTATTCTGTCACAGTACAAAAATGTTCTGCATATTTATTCATCACACAGATATGCATTGTATGCCTAAGTATGCCTACTGTATGCCTAAGATTTCATTAAGAGCTATGGGAACATAAATAAGAAAGATATAGCCCTTAAGTTAATTCCTCCTTTCTTCCTTCCTTCTTTCCTCCGTCCCTCCCTACCTCCCTGCTTCCTTTCCTTCCTTCTTTCCTTGTTTCCTTCCTTTCTTCCTCCCACTAATATTTAATATTAGACCAATATTATCATCCAAATCTACAGTGGTGAAAAAAATAAACATCTAACCTCTAACCTCTTGATGTTTATAGCATAAGATAAATAGAGACATAAGATAGACAGGGGAGAAATATGGTAAAGAGATAAAAATTTCAATAAAATAAGAAAATGCTTTAAAGGTAACAGATGGGTGGCTTTGGTGAGAATAATGGTGTACCTGTGGTGGTGATGGGGTGCTCTTTGGTTATGGTGGTCAAGAAAAACCTAGCGAGAAGGTTCAGTGTAAGCTGAGACTTGAAGGATGAGAAGATACCAGTTATAGGAAAAGCCAAGGACACGGAATTTCTCCCAAGTAAGAAGGGGAGCCTTTGCATCAGAAAAGATCTTGGCTAAAACTTACAAGAAAGAAATGTGGCTGGAGATGAGGTAAGAGAGACTTCAGAAATTGTGGGGCCTTGAAGTCCCATGGCAAGGAGTTTGAATTTTATTTCAAATTCAGTGGAAAGCAATAGAAACTTTTAAAGTAGGGTAGCAACATGATTGGTTTAGTCATTAAAGAAATCATTATATTGCTATGTGGAGATTAAAGAAGGCAGGAGAGGAATCAGGAAGACCACTTAGGGGCCAGGCCCTCTAATCCAGGCAAGAGATAATGTGGCCTAAACGAGGGTGACTGCAGAAGGTAAGAAGCAGATTGATGTGAGATATAATTTGGGTGCTAGATTTCTTACACATACTAATGGATTAGAAGACAAGAGTAGAAGAGAAGGATATCTCAAGGACAACACCAAATTCTTAAACAATGGATGGCAGTGTAATTTACTGAGATGGTGCAAATTGGGGGAAAAGTCAGTTCTGTGTTCTATTTTTAATATGTTACACTTTAAAATGACTGTGAGGCATTCAAGTGGAGATTTCAAATACACGTGAGAAATTCAAAGGGGAGTTGTGGGCTGGCTTTATGAAATTGGGGTTATTTAGTTTATTGATACTAAGACTAGGAAAATGAGTAAGCATACTTAGGGATAAAGAGATGAGGGAGAAGAAAAAGGGGCATGGGACCAAGACCTGAGGCCCACTAATATTCAGAAGTTAGCTAGGGGTAGACAACCTGGCAAAGAAAACAGAAAAGGAACAGCCAAAGAGGTAGGAGGAAACTAAGAAATGACGGTGTCATGGTAGCCAAGAGAGAGGAGAGAGTTTCAAAAAGGAGAGAGTGGCAAATTGTGTCAAACACTGTTGATGGA